>NW_027447601.1:0-28382 GCF_038048845.1 Mixophyes fleayi | reverse complement strand
TTGAATTATGAATCATGAATTGAATCATGAATCATGAATTATGAATCATGAATTGAATCATGAATCATGAATTATGAATCATGAATCATGAATTGAATCATGAATCATGAATTGAATCATGAATCATGAATTAAATCATGAATCATGAATTGAATCATGAATCATGAATTAAATTTATAAATCATGAATCAAATCATGAATCATGAATTGAATCATGAATCATGAATCATGAATTGAATCATGAATCATGAATCGAATCATGAATCATGAATTGAATCATGAATCATGAATCATGAATCAAATCATGAATTATGAATCATGAATCATGAATTAAATCATAAATCATGAATCAAATCATGAATTATGAATTGAATCATGAATCATAAATTGAATCATGAATCATGAATCGAATCATGAATCATGAATTGAATCATGAATCATGAATCATGAATTGAAGCATGAATCATGAATCATGAATCAAATCATGAATTATGAATCATGAATCATGAATTGAATTTTGAATCATGAATCATGAATTGAATCATGAATCATGAATCGAATCATGAATCATGAATTGAATCATGAATCATGAATCATGAATCAAATCATGAATTATGAATCATGAATTATGAATTGAATCATGAATCATGAATCAAATCATGAATTATGAATCATGAATTATGAATTGAATCATGAATCATGAATTGAATTATGAAACACGAATCATAAATCGAATCATGAATCATGAATTGAATCAGGATTCGAATCATGCATTTAATCATGTATCATGAATCTTGAATCATGAATCATGAATTGAGTCATGAATCATGAATTATGAATCATTGAATTGAATTATGAATCATGAATTGAATCATAAATCATGAATCAAATCATGAATCATGAATTGAATCATGAATCATGAATCATGAATTGAATCATGAATCATGAATTATGAATCATGAATTGAATTATGAATCATGAATTGAATCATGAATCATGAATCATGAATCATGAATTGAATCATGAATCATGAATTATGAATCATGAATTGAATCATGAATCATGAATTGAATCATGAATTGAATCATGAATCATGAATCATGAATTATGAATCATGAATTGAATCATGAATTGAATCATGAATCATCAATCATGAATCATGAATTATGAATCATGAATTGAATCATGAATCATGCATTGAATCATGAATCATGATTTGAATCATGAATCATGATTTGAATCATGAATTGAATCATGAATCATGAATCATGAATCATGAATAATGAATTGAATCATGATTCATGAATCATGAATAATGAATTGAATCATGAATCATGAATCATAATTCATAAATTGAATCATGAATCGTGAATCGAATCATGAATTGAATCATGAATCATGAATCATGAATAATGAATTGAATCAGGAATCATGAATCATGAATCACAATTCCATAAATTGAATCATGAATCATGAACTTGAATCATGAATTGAATCATGAATTGAATCAATGAATCATGAATCTGAATCATGAATCATGAATCGAATCATGAATCATGAATCATGAATTGAATCATGAATTATAAATTGAATCATGAATCATGAATGAATTCATGAATCATGAATTGAATCATGAATCATGAATCATGAATTGAATCATGAATCATGAATTGAATCATGTATCATGAATCGAATCATGAATTGAATCATGAATTATGAATTGAAATCATGAATCATGAATCGAATCATGAATCATGAATTGAATCATGAATCATGAATCAAATCATGAATCATGAATCGAATCATGAATCATGAATCATGAATTATGAATTGAATCATGAATTGTGAATTATGAATCATGAATTGAATCATGAATAATGAATCATGAATCATGAATTGAATCATGAATTTGAATCATGATGATGAATCATGAATTGAATCATGATTAATGAATCATGAATCGAATCATGAATCATGAATCGAATCATGAATTATGAATCATGACTCAAATCATGAATTGAATCATGATTAATGAATCATGAATTGAATCATGATTAATGAATCATGAATCGAATCATGAATCATGAATCGAATCATGAATTATGAATTAAGACTCAAATCATGAATTGAATCATGAATCGAATCATGAATTGAATCATGAATCATGAATTGAATCATGAATCGAATCATGAATTGAATCATGAATCATGAATTGAATATGAATCATGAATTGAATCATGAATCATAAATCATGAATCATGAATTGAATCATGATTCATGAATCATGAATTGAATCATGACTTCATGAATCATGAATCATGAATTGAATCATGAATCATGAATCATGAATCATGAATTGAATCATGAATCATTAATTATGAATCATGAATTGAATCATGAATCATGATCATAAATTGAATCATGAATCATGAATTGAATAATGAATCATGAATCATGAATCGAATCATGAATCATGAATTGAATCATGAATCATGAATTGAATCATGAATCATGAATCATGAATTGAATCATGAATCATGAATTATGAATCATGAATTGAATCATGAATCATGAATTATGAATCAAGAATCATGATTGAATCATGAATCATGAATTGAATCATGAATCATGAATTAAATCATGAATTATGAATCATGATCATGAATCAGGAATTGAATTATGAATCACGATTCATAAATCGAATCATGAATCATGAATTGAATCAGGATTCGAATCATGCATTGAATCATGTATCATGAATCTTGAATCATGAATCATGAATTGAGTCATGAATCATGAATTGAATCGTGAATCATGAATTGAATTATGAATCATGAATCATGAATTGAATCATAAATCTTGAATTATGAATCATGAATTGAAACATGAATCATGAATTGAATCATGAATCATGAATCGAATCATGAATTATGGATCATGAATTGAATCATGAATCATGAATTGAATCATGAATCAATAATCATGAATTGAATCATGAATCATGAATCGAATCATGAATCGAATCATGAATCATAAATCATGAATTGAATCATGAATTGAATCCATGAATCAATGAATCGAATCATGAATCATGAATTGAATCATGAATTGAATCATGAATCATGAATTGAATCATGAATTGAATCATGAATTGAATCATGAATCATGAATTGAATCATGAATCATGAATCATAAATCGAATCATAAATCATGAATTGAATCATGAATCGAATCATGAATTGGTTTTTGAATCATGAATTGAATCATGAATCAAGAATCATGAATTGAATCATGAATCATGAATTATGAATCATCAATTGAATCATGAATCATGAATTGAATCATGAATCATGAATCATGAATCATGAATCATGAATTGAATCATGAATCATGAATTATAAATCATGAATTGAATCATGAATCATGAATTGAATCATGAATTGAATCATGAATCATGAAATCATGAATCATGAATTATGAATCATGAATTGAATCATGAATCATGAATTGAATCATGAATCATGATTTGAACTTATGAATTAAATCATGAATCATGAATCATGAATCATGAATAATGAATTGAATCATGAATCATGAATCATGAATCATAATTCATAAATTGAATCATGAATCATGAATTGAATCATGAATTGAATCATGAATCATGAATTGAACCATGAATCATGAATAATGAATTGAATCATGTATCATGAATCAAATCATGATTGAATAATGAATCATGAATTGAATCATGAATCATGAATCATGAATCATGAATTAAATCATGAATCATGAATCATGAATTAAATCATGAATCATGAATCATGAATCATGAATTGAATCATGAATCATGAAATTATGAATTGAATCATGAATCATGAATCATAAATTGAATCATGAATCACAAATCATGAATTGAATCATGAATCATGAATCGAATCATGAATCATGAATCGAATCATGAATCATGAATCAAATCATGAATCATGAATTGGATCATGAATCATGAATCATCAATTGAATCATGAATCATGAATTGAATCATGAATCATGAATCATGAATCATGAATTAAATCATGAATCATGAATCATGAATTAAATCATGAATCATGAATCATGAATCATGAATTCAATCATGAATCACGAATCATAAATTGAATCATGAATCATGAATCATAAATTGAATCATGAATCATAAATCATGAATTGAATCATGAATCATGAATCGAATCATGAATCATGAATCGAATCATGAATCATGAATCAAATCATGAATCATGAATTGGATCATGAATCATGAATCATCAATTGAATCATGAATCATGAATTTAATCATGAATCATGAATTGAATCATGAATCATGAATCATGAATTGAATCATGAATCATGAATATGAATCATGAATCATGAATTGAATCCTGAATCATGAATTGAATCATGAATCATGAATTATGAATCATGAATTGAATAATGAATCATGAATTATGAATCATGAATTGAATCATGAATCATGAATTATGAATCATGAATCATGTATTGAATCATGAATCATGAATTGAATGATGATCATGAATTAAATCATGAATCATGAATCATGAATCATGAATTGAATCATGAATCATGAATTATGAATCATGAATTGAATTATGAATCATGAATCATGAATTAAATCATAAATCATGAATCAAATCATGAATCATGAATTGAATCACTAATCATGAATCATGAATCATGAATCGAATCAATGAATCATGAATTGAATCATGAATACATGAATCATGAATTGAAGCATGAATCATGAATCATGAATCAAATCATGAATTATGAATCATGAATCATGAATTGAATTATGAATCACGAATCATAAATCAAATCATGAATCATGAATTGAATCAGGATTCGAATCATGCATTGAATCATGTATCATGAATCTTGAATCATGAATCATGAATTGAGTCATGAATCATGAATTATGAATCATGAATTGAATCGTGAATCATGAATTGAATTATGAATCATGAATCATGAATTGAATCATAAATCTTGAATTATGAATCATGAATTGAAACATGAATCATGAATTGAATCATGAATCATGAATCGAATCATGAATCAAGAATCATGAATTCAATCATGATTCATGAATTATGAATCGAATCATGAATCATGAATCATGAATTGAATCATGAATTGAATCATGAATCATAAATTGAATCATGAATTGAATCATGAATTGAATCATGAATCATGAATGGAATCATGAATCATGAATCATAAATTGAATCATGAATCATGAATTGAATCATGAATCGAATCATGAATTGGTTTTTGAATCATGAATTGAATCATGAATCATGAATCATGAATTGAATCATGAATCATGAATTATGAATCATGAATTGAATCATGAATCATGAATTGAATCATGAATCCTTAATCATGAATCATGAATCATGAATCATGAATTGAATCATGAATCATGAATTGAATCATGAATCATGATTTGAATCATGAATTAAATCATGAATCATGAATCATGAATAATGAATTGAATCATGAATCATGAATCATGAATCATAATTCATAAATTAAATCATGAATCATGAATTGAATCATGAATTGAATCATGAATCATGAATTGAATCATGAATCATGAATCATGAATTGTATCATGTATCATGAATCAAATCATGAATTGAATAATGAATCATGAATTGAATCATGAATCATGAATCGAATCATGAATCATGAATAATGAATTGAATCATGAATCCATGAATCATTAATTGAATCATGAATCATTAATTGAATCATGAATCATGAATCATGAATTATGAATTGAATCATGAATCATGAATCATGAATTGAATCATGAATCATGAATTGAATCATGAATTGAATCATGATTACTGAATCATGAATTGAATCATGATTAATGAATCATGAATCGAATCATGAATCATGAATTGAATCATGAATTGAATCATGACTCAAATCATGAATTGAATCATGAATCGGAATCATGAATTGAATCATGAATTGAATCATGACTCAAATCATGAATTGAATCATGAATCGAATCATGAATTGAATCATGAATCATGAATTGAATCATGAATCATGAATTGAATCATGAATCATGAATTATGAATCATGAATTGAATCATGAATTGAATCATAAATCATGAATTGAATCATAAATCATGAATCATAAATCATGAATTATAAATTGAATCATGAATCATGAATTGAATCATTAATCGTGAATCATGAATTGAATCATGAATCATGAATCATGAATTGAATCATGAATCATGAATTATGAATCATGAATCATGAATTGAATCATAAATCATGAATTGAATCATGAATCATGAATTATGAATCATGAATTGAATCATGAATCATGAATTATGAATCATGAATTGAATCATGAATCATGAATTATGAATCATGAATCATGAATTGAATCATGAAACATGAATTGAATCATGAATCATGAATTGAATCATGAATCATGAATTATGAATCATGAATTGAATTATGAATCATGAATTGAATTATGAATCATGAATCATGAATTAAATCATAAATCATGAATCAAATCATGAATCATGAATTGAATCATTAATCATGAATCATAAATTGAATCATGAATCATGAATCGAATCATGAATCATGAATTGAATCATGAATCATGAATCATGAATTGAAGCATGAATCATGAATCATGAATCAAATCATGAATTATGAATCATGAATCATGAATTGAATCATGAATCATGAATCATGAATAGAATTATGAATCACGATTCATAAATCGAATCATGAATCATGAATTGAATCAGGATTCGAATCATGCATTGAATCATGTATCATGAATCTTGAATCATGAATCATGAATTGAGTCATGAATCATGAATTATGAATCATGAATTAAATCGTAAATCATGAATTCAATTATGAATCATGAATCATGAATTGAATCATGAATCATGAATCATAAATTGAATCATGAATCATGAATCGAATCATGAATCATGAATTGAATCATGAATCATGAATCATGAATCATGAATTGAAGCATATATCATGAATCATGAATCAAATCATTAATTATGAATCATGAATCATGAATTGAATCATGAATCATGAATCATGAATTGAATTATGAATCACGATTCATAAATCGAATCATGAATCATGAATTGAATCATGAATCATGAATTGAATCATTAATCATGAATCATGAATTGAAGCATGAATCATGAATCATAATTCTAATCATGAATCATGAATCATGAATTGTATCTTTAATCATGAATCATGAATCATGATTTGAATCATGAATTGAATCATGAATCATGAATCGAATCATGAATCATGAATTGAATCATGAATCATGAATTGAAGCATGAATCATGAATCATGAATTGAATCATGAATCATGAATCATGAATCATGAATCATGAATTGAATCATGAATCATGAATTATGAATCTTGAATTGAATCATGAATCATGATTCATGAATCACGAATCATTAATTGAATCATGAATTGAATCATAAGTCATGAATTGAATCATAAATCATGAATCATGAATCATGAATCATAAATTGAATCATGAATCATGAATTGAATCATGAATTGAATCATGAATCATGAATCATGAATTGAATCATGAATCATGAATCGAATCATGAATCATGAATTGAATCATGAATCATGAATCATGAATTGAATCATGAATCATGAATCGAATCATGAATCATGAATTGAATCATGAATCATGAATTGAATAATAAATAATGAAATTAATTATGAATGATGAATCGAATCATGAATCATGAATTATGAATCATGTATTGAATCATGAAACATGATTTATGAATCATGAATCATGAATTGAATCATGAATCAGGAATTGAATCATGAATCATGAATTAAATCATGAATCATGATTCATGATTCATATATCATGAATCATGAATCATGAATTGAATCATGAATCATGAATTATGAATCATGAATTGAATTATGTATCATGAATCATGAATTGAATCATAAATCATTAATCATGAATCATGAATTATGAATTGAATCATGAATCATGAATTGAATCATTAATCATGAATCATGAATCATGAATTGAAGCATAAATCATGAATCATGAATCGAATCATGAATCATGAATCGAATCATGAATCATGAATCATGAATTGAATCATTAATCATGAATCATGAATCATGATTTGAATCATGAATTGAATCATGAATCATGAATTGAAGCATGAATCATGAATCATGAATCGAATCATGAAACATGAATCATGAATTGAATCATGAATCATGAATCATGAATTGAATCATGAATCATGAATTATGAATCATGAATTGAATCATGAATTGAATCATGAATCATGAATTGAATCATGAATCATGAATCATGAATCATGAATCATGAATCATGAATTATGAATCATGAATTGAATCATGAATCATGATTCATGAATCACAAATCATGAATTGAATCATGAATTGAATCATAAGTCATGAATTGAATCATAAATCATGAATCATGAATCATGAATCATAAATGGAATCATGAATCATGAATTGAATCATGAATTGAATCATGAATCATGAATCATGAATTGAATCATGAAACATGAATCATGAATCGAATCATGAATCATGAATTGAATCATGAATCATGAATCATGAATTGAATCATGAATCATGAATTGAATCATGAATCATGAATTGAATCAGGAATCGAATCATGAATTGAATCATGAATCATGAATTGAATCATGAATCATGAATTGAATCATGAATCATGGATTGAATCATGAATTGAATCATGAATCATGAATTGAATCATGAATCATGAATTATGAATTATAAAATTAATCATGTATCATGAATTAAATCAGGAATCAAATCATGAATTGAATCATGAATCATGAATTGAATCATGAATTGAATATTGAATCATGAATTGAATCATGAATCATGAATTATGAATTATGAAATTAATCATGAAACATGAATTATGAGTCATGAATTGAATCATGAATCATGAATCATGAATTGATTTACTAATCATGAATTGAATCATGAATCATGAATTATGAATCATGAATTTAATCATGAATCATGAATTATGAATCATGAATTGAATCATGAATCATGAATTGAATCATGAATTGAATCATGAATCATGAATCAAGAATCATGAATTTAATCATGAATCGTGAATAATGAATCGAATCATGAATAATGAATCATGAATCATGAATTGAATCATGAATCATGAATCATGAATTGAATCATTATTCATGAATCATGAATTGAATCATGAATCATGAATCATAAATCGAATCATGAATCATGAATTGAATCAGGATTCGAATCATGAATTGAATCATGAATCATGAAATGAATCATGATTCATGAATCCTGAATCATGAATTGAATCATGAATCATGAATTATGAATCATGAATTAAATCATGAATTATGAATTGAATCAGGATTCGAATCATAAATTGAATATTGAATCATGAATTGAATGATGAATCATGAATCTTGAATCATGAATCATGAATTTAATCATGAATCATGAATTATGAATCATGAATTGAATCATTAATCATGAATTGAATCATGAATCATGAATCATGAATCATGAATTGAATTATAAATCATGAATCATGAATCGAGTCATGAATCATGGATCATGAATTTAATCATGAATCATGAATCAAATCATGAATCATGAATTGAATTATGAATCATAAATCATGAATCAAATCCTAAATCATGAATCATGAATTATGAATCATGAATTGAATCATGAATCATGAATTATGAATCATGAATTGATTTGTGAATCATTAATCATGAATCATGAATCATGAAACGAACCATGAATCATAAATTGAATCATGAATCATGATCTGAATCATGAATAGACTCATGAATTGGGTCTTGAATCATGAATTGAATCATGAATCGAATCATGAATCATGAATCATGTATTGAATCACGAATCATAAAACACGAATCAAGAATCATGAATTGAATCATAATTCATGAATTGAATCATAAATCATGAATCATGAATCATAAATTGAATCATGAATCATGAATTGAATCATGAATTGAATCATGAATCATGAATAATGAATTGAATCATGAATCATGAATTAAATCATAAATCATGAATCATGAATCATGAATCATAAATTGAATCATGAATCATGAATTGAATCATGAATTGAATCATGAATCATGAATAATGAATTGAATCATGAATTATGAATCATGAATCGAATCATGAATTATGAATTATGAATCATGAATTGAATCATGAATCATGAATCATCAATTGAATCATGAATCATGAATTGAATCATGAATCATGAATCATGAATTGAATCATGAATCATGAATCGAATCATGAATCATGAATTGAATCATGAATCATGAATCATGAATTAAATAATGAATCATGAAATGAATTATGAATCATGAATCGAATCATGAATTATGAATTATGAATCATGAATTGAATCATGAATCATGAATTATGAATCATGAATTGAATCATGAATCATGAATTGAATCATGAATCATGAATTATGAATCATGAATTGAATTATGAATCATGAATCATGAATTGAATCATAAATCATTATTCATGAATCATGAATCATGAATTGAATCATGAATCATGAATTGAATCATTAATCATGAATCATGAATCATGAATTGAATCATGAATTATGAATTGAATCATGAATTGAATCATGAATTGAATCATGAATCATGAATTGAATCATGAATCATGAATCATGAATCAAATCATGATTCATGAATCATGAATCATGAATCATGAATCATGAATTGAATCAGGAATCGAATCATGAATTGAATCATGAATCATGAATTGAATCATGAATTGAATCATGAATCATGAATTATGAATTATAAAATTAATCATGTATCATGAATTAAATAAGGAATCAAATCATGAATTGAATCATGAATCATGAATTGAATCATGAATTGAATCATGAATCATGAATTGAATCATGAATCATGAATTATGAATTATGAAATTAATCATGTAACATGAATTATGAGTCATGAATTGAATTATGAATCATGAATCATGAATTGATTTACTAATCATGAATTGAATCATGAATCATGAATTATGAATCATGAATTTAATCATGAATCATGAATTATGAATCATGAATTGAATCATGAATCATGAATTGAATCATGAATTGAATCATGAATCATGAATCAAGAATCATGAATTGAATCATGAATCGTGAATCATAATTCGAATCATGAATCATGAATCATGAATTGAATCATTAATCATGAATCATGAATTGAATCATGAATCATGAATCATAAATCGAATCATGAATCATGAATTGAATCAGGATTCGAATCATGAATTGAATCATGAATCATGAATTGAATCATGAATCATGAATTGAATCATGATTCATGAATCCTGAATCATGAATTGAATCATGAATTATGAATCATAAATTAAATCATGAATTATGAATTGAATCAGGATTCGAATCATAAATTGAATCATGAATCATGAATTGAATGATGAATCATGAATCTTGAATCATGAATCATGAATTTAATCATGAATCATGAATTATGAATCATGAATTGAATCATTAATCATGAATTGAATCATGAATCATGAATCATGAATTGAATTATAAATCATGAATCATGAATCGAGTCATGAATCATGGATCATGAATTTAATCATGAATCATGAATCGAATCATGAATCATGAATTGAATTATGAATCATAAATCATGAATCAAATCCTAAATCATGAATCATGAATTATGAATCATGAATTGAATTATGAATCATGAATTATGAATCATGAATTGATTTGTGAATCATTAATCATGAATCATGAAACGAATCATGAATCATAAATTGAATCATGAATCATGATCTGAATCATGAATCGACTCATGAATTGGGTCTTGAATCATGAATTGAATCATGAATCGAATCATGAATCATGAATCATGTATTGAATCATGAATCATGAATTGAATCATGAATTGAATCATGAATCATGAATCATGAATTGAATCATGAATCATGAATCATGAATCGAATCATGAATCATGAATTGAAACATGAATCATGAATTGAATCATGAATCATGAATCGAATCATGAATCATGAATTGAATCATGAATCATGAATCAGGAATTGAATCATGAATCATGAATCGAATCATGAATCATGAATTGAATCATGAATCATGAATCATGAATTAAATAATGAATCATGAAATGAATTATGAATCATGAATCGAATCATGAATTATGAATTATGAATCATGAATTGAATCATGAATCATGAATTATGAATCATGAATTGAATCATGAATCATGAATTGAATCATGAATCATGAATTAAATCATGAATCATGATTCATGATTCATATATCATGAATTGAATCATGAATCATGAATTATGAATCATGAATTGAATCATAAATCATTATTCATGAATCATGAATCATGAATTGAATCATGAATCATGAATTGAATCATTAATCATGAATCATGAATCATGAATTGAATCATGAATCATGAATTGAATCATGAATTGAATCATGAATCATGAATCATGAATTGAATCATGAATCGTGAATCATGAATCGTGAATCATGAATCGAATCATGAATCATGAATCATGAATCATGAATCATGAATTGAATCATGAATCATGAATCATGAATTGAATCATTAATCATGAATCATGAATTGAATCATGAATCATGAATCATAAATCGAATAATGAATCATGAATTGAATCAGGATTCGAATCATGAATTGAATCATGAATCATGAATCATGAATCATGAATTATGAATCATGAAATGAATCATGAATCATGAATTGAATCTTATATCATGAATCCTAAATTGAATCATGAATTGAATCATGAATTGAATCATGAATCATGAATTTAATCTTATATCATGAATCCTAAATTGAATCATGAATTGAATCATGAATCATGAATCATGAATTGAATCATGAATCATGAATTGAATCATGAATCATGAATTGAATCAGGAATCAAATCATGAATTGAATCATGAATCATGAATTGAATCATGAATCATAAATTGAATCATGAATTGAATCATGAATCATGAATTGAATCATGAATCATGAATTATGAATTATAAAATTAATCATGTATCATGAATTAAATCAGGAATCAAATCCTGAATTGAATCATGAATCATGAATTGAATCATGAATTGAATCATGAATCATGAATTATGAATTATGAAATTAATCATGAAACATGAATTATGAGTCATGAATTGAATCATGAATCATGAATCATGAATTGATTTACTAATCATGAATTGAATCATGAATTATGAATCATGAATTTAATCATGAATCATGAATTATGAATCATGAATTAAATCATGATTAATTAATTGAATCATGAATTGAATCATGAATCATGAATCAAGAATCATGAATTGAATCATGAATCGTGAATCATGAATCGAATCATGAATCATGAATCATGAATTGAATCATGAATCATGAATCATGAATTGAATCATTAATCATGAATCATGAATTGAATCATGAATCATGAATCATAAATCGAATCATGAATCATGAATTGAATCAGGATTCGAATAATGAATTGAATCATGAATCATGAATTGAATCATGATTCATGAATCCTGAATCATGAATTGAATCATGAATCATGAATTATGAATCATGAATTAAATCATGAATTATGAATTGAATCAGGATTCGAATCATAAATTGAATCATGAATCATGAATTGAATGATGAATCATGAATCTTGAATCATGAATTTAATCATGAATCATGAATTATGAATCATGAATTGAATCATTAATCATGAATTGAATCATGAATCATGAATCATGAATCATGAATTGAATTATAAATCATGAATCATGAATCGAGTCATGAATCATGGATCATGAATTTAATCATGAATCATGAATCGAATCATGAATCATGAATTGAATTATGAATCATAAATCATGAATCAAATCCTAAAGCATGAATCATGAATCATGAATTGAATTATAAATCATGAATCATGAATCGAGTCATGAATCATGGATCATGAATTTAATCATGAATCATGAATCGAATCATGAATCATGAATTGAATTATGAATCATAAATCATGAATCAAATCCTAAAGCATGAATCATGAATTATGAATCATGAATTGAATCATGAATCATGAATTATGAATCATTAATCATGAATCATGAATCATGACACAAATCATGAATCATAAATTGAATCATGAATCATGATCTGAATCATGAATCGACTCATGAATTGGGTCTTGAATCATGAATTGAATCATGAATCGAATCATGAATCATGTATTGAATCACGAATCATAAAACACGAATCAAGAATCATGAATCAAATCATAAATCATGAATTGAATCATGAATCATGAATCATGAATTGAGTCATGAATCAGGAATCATGAATCGAATCATGAATCATGAATCATGAATCATGAATCATGAATCGAATCATGAATCATGAATTGAATCAGGAATCATGAATCGAATCATGAATCATGAATCATGAATCATGAATCGAATCATGAATCATGAATTGAATCATGAATCATGTATCGAATCATGAATCATGAATTGAATCATGAATTAAAATCATAAATTGTATCATGAATCATGAATTGAATCATGAATTGAATCATGAATTGAACCATTAATTGAGTCATGAATCATGAATTGAATCATGAATCATGAATCATGAATTAAATCAGGAATTATGAATTATGAATTAAATCATGACTCATGAATCATGAATCATGAATTGAATCATGAATAATCAATCATGAATCATGAATTGAATCATGAATTATGAATCATGAAATGAATCATGAATCATGAATTGAATCATGAATTATGAATCATGAATTATGAATCATGAATTGAATCATATATCATGAATCCTTAATTGAATCATGAATTGAATCATGAATCATAAATCATGATTTGAATCATGAATCATGAATTGAATCATGAATCATGAATTGAATCAGGAATCGAATCATGAATTGAATCATGAATCATGAATTGATTCATGAATCATGAATTGAATCATGAATTGAATCATGAATCATGAATTGAATCATGAATCATGAATTATGAATTATGAAATTAATCATGAATCAGGAATTATGAGTCATGAATGGAATCATGAATCATGAATCATGAATTGATTTACTAATCATGAATTGAATCATGAATCATGAATTATGAATCATGAATTTAATCATGAATCATGAATTATGAATCATGAATTGAATCATGAATCATGAATCATGAATTGAATCATGAATTGAATCATGAATCATGAATTGAATCATGAATCATGAACTGAATTATGATTAATGAATCATGAATTGAATCATGAATCATGAATCATAAATCGAATCATGAATCATGAATTGAATCAGGATTCGAATCATGAATTGAATCATGAATCATGAATTGAATCAGAAATCATGAATCCTGAATCATGAATTGAATCATAAATCATGAATCGAATCATGAATCATGAATTGAATCATGAATCATGAATCATGAATTGAATCATGTATCATGAATCGAATCATGAATTGAATCATGAATAATGAATTGAATCATGAATCATGAATTGAATCATGAATCATGAATTGAATCATGAATCATGAATCGAATCATGAATCATGAATCATGAATTGAATCATGAATCAGGAAACATGAATCATGAATTCAATCATGAATCATTAATCGAATCATGAATCATGAATCATGAATTATGAATTGAATCATGAATCATGAATTATGGATCATGAATTGAATCATGAATCATGAATTGAATCATGAATCATGAAAAGTGAATTGAATCATGAATCATGAATCATGGATTGAATCATGAATCATGAATTGAATTATGAATCAAGAATCATGAATCATGAATTGAATCATAAATCATGAATCGAATCATGAATCATGAATTGAATCATGAATCATGAATCATGAATTGAATCATTTATCATGAATTATGAATTGAATCATGAATTGAATCATGAATCATGAATCGAATCATGAATCATGAATCGAATCATGAATCATGAATTGAATCATGAATCATGAATTGAAGCATGAATCATGAATCATGAATTGAATCATGAATCATGAATTGAAGCATGAATCATGAATCATGAATCGAATCATGAATCATGAATTATGAATCATGAATTGAATCATTAATCAAGAATCATGAATTGAATCATGAATCATGAATCATGAATCAAATCATGAATCATGAATTGAATCATGAATCATGAATCATGAATCATGAATTGAATAATGAATTATGAAATTAATTATGAATCATGAATCGAATCATGAATCATGAATTATGAATCATGAATTGAATCATGAAACATGATTTATGAATCATGAATCATGAATTGAATCATGAATCAGGAATTGAATCATGAATCAGGAATTGAATCATGAATCATGATTCATGATTCATATATCATGAATCATGAATCATGAATTGAATCATGAATCATGAAATATGGATCATGAATTGAATTATGAATCATGAATCATGAATTGAATCATAAATCATTAATCATGAATCATGAATCATGAATTGAATCATGAATCATGAATTGAATCATGAATTGAATCATGAATCATGAATCATAAATTGAATCATGAATCATGAATCATGAATTGAAGCATGAATCATGAATCATAAATTGAATCATGAATCATGAATCATGAATTGAAGCATGAATCATGAATCATGAATCGAATCATGAATCATGAATTGAATCATTAATTATGAATCATGAATCATGATTTGAATCATGAATTGAATCATGAATCATGATTTGAATCATGAATTGAATCATGAATCATGAATTGAATCATGAATCATGAATTATGAATTATGAAATTAATCATGAATCAGGAATTATGAGTCATGAATGGAATCATGAATCATGAATCATGAATTGATTTACTAATCATGAATTGAATCATGAATCATGAATTATGAATCATGAATTTAATCATGAATCATGAATTATGAATCATGAATTGAATCATGAATCATGAATCATGAATTGAATCATGAATTGAATCATGAATCATGAATTGAATCATGAATCATGAATTGAATTATGATTAATGAATCATGAATTGAATCATGAATCATGAATCATAAATCGAATCATGAATCATGAATTGAATCAGGATTCGAATCATGAATTGAATCATGAATCATGAATTGAATCAGAAATCATGAATCCTGAATCATGAATTGAATCATAAATCATGAATCGAATCATGAATCATGAATTGAATCATGAATCATGAATCATGAATTGAATCATGTATCATGAATCGAATCATGAATTGAATCATGAATAATGAATTGAATCATGAATCATGAATTGAATCATGAATCATGAATTGAATCATGAATCATGAATCGAATCATGAATCATGAATCATGAATTGAATCATGAATCAGGAAACATGAATCATGAATTCAATCATGAATCATTAATCGAATCATGAATCATGAATCATGAATTATGAATTGAATCATGAATCATGAATTATGGATCATGAATTGAATCATGAATCAGGAATTGAATCATGAATCAGGAATTGAATCATGAATCATGATTCATGATTCATATATCATGAATCATGAATCATGAATTGAATCATGAATCATGAAATATGGATCATGAATTGAATTATGAATCATGAATCATGAATTGAATCATAAATCATTAATCATGAATCATGAATCATGAATTGAATCATGAATCATGAATTGAATCATGAATTGAATCATGAATCATGAATCATAAATTGAATCATGAATCATGAATCATGAATTGAAGCATGAATCATGAATCATAAATTGAATCATGAATCATGAATCATGAATTGAAGCATGAATCATGAATCATGAATCGAATCATGAATCATGAATTGAATCATTAATTATGAATCATGAATCATGATTTGAATCATGAATTGAATCATGAATCATGATTTGAATCATGAATTGAATCATGAATCATGAATTGAATCATGAATCATGAATTATGAATTATGAAATTAATCATGAATCAGGAATTATGAGTCATGAATGGAATCATGAATCATGAATCATGAATTGATTTACTAATCATGAATTGAATCATGAATCATGAATTATGAATCATGAATTTAATCATGAATCATGAATTTAATCATGAATCATGAATTATGAATCATGAATTGAATCATGAATCATGAATCATGAATTGAATCATGAATTGAATCATGAATCATGAATTGAATCATGAATCATGAATTGAATTATGATTAATGAATCATGAATTGAATCATGAATCATGAATCATAAATCGAATCATGAATCATGAATTGAATCAGGATTCGAATCATGAATTGAATCATGAATCATGAATTGAATCAGAAATCATGAATCCTGAATCATGAATTGAATCATAAATCATGAATCGAATCATGAATCATGAATTGAATCATGAATCATGAATCATGAATTGAATCATGTATCATGAATCGAATCATGAATTGAATCATGAATAATGAATTGAATCATGAATCATGAATTGAATCATGAATCATGAATTGAATCATGAATCATGAATCGAATCATGAATCATGAATCATGAATTGAATCATGAATCAGGAAACATGAATCATGAATTCAATCATGAATCATTAATCGAATCATGAATCATGAATCATGAATTATGAATTGAATCATGAATCATGAATTATGGATCATGAATTGAATCATGAATCATGAATCATGAATTGAATCATGAATCATGAAAAGTGAATTGAATCATGAATCATGGATTGAATCATGAATCATGAATTGAATTATGAATCAAGAATCATGAATCATGAATTGAATCATAAATCATGAATCGAATCATGAATCATGAATTGAATCATGAATCATGAATCATGAATTGAATCATTTATCATGAATTATGAATTGAATCATGAATTGAATCATGAATCATGAATCGAATCATGAATCATGAATCGAATCATGAATCATGAATTGAATCATGAATCATGAATTGAAGCATGAATCATGAATCATGAATTGAATCATGAATCATGAATTGAAGCATGAATCATGAATCATGAATCGAATCATGAATCATGAATTATGAATCATGAATTGAATCATTAATCAAGAATCATGAATTGAATCATGAATCATGAATCATGAATCAAATCATGAATCATGAATTGAATCATGAATCATGAATCATGAATCATGAATTGAATAATGAATTATGAAATTAATTATGAATCATGAATCGAATCATGAATCATGAATTATGAATCATGAATTGAATCATGAAACATGATTTATGAATCATGAATCATGAATTGAATCATGAATCAGGAATTGAATCATGAATCAGGAATTGAATCATGAATCATGATTCATGATTCATATATCATGAATCATGAATCATGAATTGAATCATGAATCATGAATTATGGATCATGAATTGAATTATGAATCATGAATCATGAATTGAATCATAAATCATTAATCATGAATCATGAATCATGAATTGAATCATGAATCATGAATTGAATCATGAATTGAATCATGAATCATGAATCGAATCATGAATCATAAATTGAATCATGAATCATGAATCATGAATTGAAGCATGAATCATGAATCATAAATTGAATCATGAATCATGAATCATGAATTGAAGCATGAATCATGAATCATGAATCGAATCATAAATCATGAATTGAATCATTAATTATGAATCATGAATCATGATTTGAATCATGAATTGAATCATGAATCATGAATCGAATCATGAATCATGAATTGAATCATGAATCATGAATTGAAGCATGAATCATGAATCGAATCATGAATTGAATCATGAATTGAATCATGAATCATGAATTGAATCATGAATCATGAATCATAAATGATGAATCATGAATCATGAATTGAATCATGAATCATGAATTATGAATCATGAATTGAATCATGAATCATGATTCATGAATCACGAATCATGAATTGAATCATGAATTGAATCATAAGTCATGAATTGAATCATAAATCATGAATCATGAATCATGAATCATAAATTGAATCATGAATCATGAATTGAATCATGAATTGAATCATGAATCGAATCATGAATCATGAATCATAAATCGAATCATGAATCATGAATTGAATCATGAATCATGAATCATGAATTGAATCATGAATCATGAATCGAATCATGAATCATGAATTGAATCATGAATCATAAATCATGAATTAAATAATGAATCATGAAATGAATTATGAATCATGAATCGAATCATGAATCATGAATTATGAATCATGAATTGAATCATGAATCATGAATTATGAATCATGAATCATGAATTGAATCACGAATCATGAATTGAATCATAAATCATGAATTAAATCATGAATCATGATTCATGATTCATATATCATGAATCATGAATCATGAATTGAATCATGAATCATGAATTATGAATCATGAATTGAATTATGAATCATGAATCATGAATTGAATCATAAATCATTATTTATGAAACATGAATCGAATCATGAATCATGAATCATGAATTGAATCATGAATCATGAATCATAAATCGAATCATGAATCATAAATTGAATCATGAATCGAATCATTAACTGAGTCATGAATCATGAATTGAATCATAAATCATGAATCATGAATTAAATCATGAATTATGAATTATGAATTAAATCATGAATCATGAATCATGAATTGAATCATGAATAATGAATCATGAATTGAATCATGAATTATGAATCATGAATTGAATCATATATCATGAATCCTAAATTGAATCATGAATTGAATCATGAATTGAATCATGAATCATGAATCATGAATTGAATCATGAATAATGAATTGAATCATGAATCATGAATTGAATCAGGAAGCGAATCATGAATTGAATCATGAATCATGAATTGCATCATGAATTATGAATTGAATCATGAATTGAATCATGAATCATGAATTGAATCATGAATCATGAATTGAATCATGAATCATGAATTGAATTATGATTAATGAATCATGAATTGAATCATGAATCATGAATCATAAATCGAATCATGAATCATGAATTGAATCAGGATTCGAATCATGAATTGAATCATGAATCATGAATTGAATCATAAATCATGAATCCTGAATCATGAATTGAATCATAAATCATGAATCGAATCATGAATCATGAATTGAATCATGAATCATGAATCATGAATTGAATCATGTATCATGAATCGAATCATGAATTGAATCATGAATCATGAATTGAATCATGAATCATGAATTGAATCATGAATCATGAATTGAATCATGAATCATTAATCATGAATTGAATCATGAATCAGGAAACATGAATCATGAATTCAATCATGAATCATTAATCGAATCATGAATCATGAATCATGAATTATGAATTGAATCATGAATCATGAATTATGGATCATGAATTGAATCATGAATCATGAATTATGAATTGAATCATGAATCATGAATAGTGAATTGAATCATGAATCATGAATCATGGATTGAATCATGAATCATGAATTGAATTATGAATCAAGAATCATGAATCATGAATTGAATCATAAATCATGAATCGAATCATGAATCATGAATTGAATCATGAATCATGAATCATGAATTGAATCATTTATCATGAATTATGAATTGAATCATGAATTGAATCATGAATCATGAATCATGAATTGAAGCATGAATCATGAATCATGAATCGAATCATGAATCATGAATTATGAATCATGAATTGAATCATTAATCAAGAATCATGAATTGAATCATGAATAATGAATTGAATCATGAATCATGAATTGAATCAGGAAGCGAATCATGAATTGAATCATGAATCATGAATTGAATCATGAATTATGAATTGAATCATGAATTGAATCATGAATCATGAATTGAATCATGAATCATGAATTGAATTATGATTAATGAATCATGAATTGAATCATGAATCATGAATCATAAATCGAATCATGAATCATGAATTAAATCAGGATTCGAATCATGAATTGAATCATGAATCATGAATTGAATCATAAATCATGAATCCTGAATCATGAATTGAATCATAAATCATGAATCGAATCATGAATCATGAATTGAATCATGAATCATGAATCATGAATTGAATCATGTATCATGAATCGAATCATGAATTGAATCATGAATCATGAATTGAATCATGAATCATGAATTGAATCATGAATCATGAATCGAATCATGAATCATGAATCATGAATTGAATCATGAATCAGGAAACATGAATCATGAATTCAATCATGAATCATTAATCGAATCATGAATCATGAATCATGAATTATGAATTGAATCATGAATCATGAATTATGGATCATGAATTGAATCATGAATCATGAATCATGAATTGAATCATGAATCATGAATAGTGAATTGAATCATGAATCATGAATCATGGATTGAATCATTTATCATGAATTATGAATTGAATCATGAATTGAATCATGAATCATGAATCGAATCATGAATCATGAATCGAATCATGAATCATGAATTGAATCATGAATCATGAATTGAAGCATGAATCATGAATCATGAATTGAATCATGAATCATGAATTGAAGCATGAATCATGAATCATGAATCGAATCATGAATCATGAATTATGAATCATGAATTGAATCATTAATCAAGAATCATGAATTGAATCATGAATCATGAATCATGAATCAAATCATGAATCATGAATTGAATCATGAATCATGAATCATGAATCATGAATTGAATAATGAATTATGAAATTAATTATGAATCATGAATCGAATCATGAATCATGAATTATGAATCATGAATTGAATCATGAAACATGATTTATGAATCATGAATCATGAATTGAATCATGAATCAGGAATTGAATCATGAATCAGGAATTGAATCATGAATCATGATTCATGATTCATATATCATGAATCATGAATCATGAATTGAATCATGAATCATGAAATATGGATCATGAATTGAATTATGAATCATGAATCATGAATTGAATCATAAATCATTAGTCATGAATCATGAATCATGAATTGAATCATGAATCATGAATTGAATCATGAATTGAATCATGAATCATGAATCATAAATTGAATCATGAATCATGAATCATGAATTGAAGCATGAATCATGAATCATAAATTGAATCATGAATCATGAATCATGAATTGAAGCATGAATCATGAATCATGAATCGAATCATGAATCATGAATTGAATCATTAATTATGAATCATGAATCATGATTTGAATCATGAATTGAATCATGAATCATGATTTGAATCATGAATTGAATCATGAATCATGAATTGAATCATGAATCATGAATTATGAATTATGAAATTAATCATGAATCAGGAATTATGAGTCATGAATGGAATCATGAATCATGAATCATGAATTGATTTACTAATCATGAATTGAATCATGAATCATGAATTATGAATCATGAATTGAATCATGAATCATGAATTATGAATCATGAATTGAATCATGAATCATGAATCATGAATTGAATCATGAATTGAATCATGAATCATGAATTGAATCATGAATCATGAATTGAATTATGATTAATGAATCATGAATTGAATCATGAATCATGAATCATAAATCGAATCATGAATCATGAATTGAATCAGGATTCGAATCATGAATTGAATCATGAATCATGAATTGAATCAGAAATCATGAATCCTGAATCATGAATTGAATCATAAATCATGAATCGAATCATGAATCATGAATTGAATCATGAATCATGAATCATGAATTGAATCATGTATCATGAATCGAATCATGAATTGAATCATGAATAATGAATTGAATCATGAATCATGAATTGAATCATGAATCATGAATTGAATCATGAATCATGAATCGAATCATGAATCATGAATCATGAATTGAATCATGAATCAGGAAACATGAATCATGAATTCAATCATGAATCATTAATCGAATCATGAATCATGAATCATGAATTATGAATTGAATCATGAATCATGAATTATGGATCATGAATTGAATCATGAATCATGAATCATGAATTGAATCATGAATCATGAAAAGTGAATTGAATCATGAATCATGAATCATGGATTGAATCATGAATCATGAATTGAATTATGAATCAAGAATCATGAATCATGAATTGAATCATAAATCATGAATCGAATCATGAATCATGAATTGAATCATGAATCATGAATCATGAATTGAATCATTTATCATGAATTATGAATTGAATCATGAATTGAATCATGAATCATGAATCGAATCATGAATCATGAATCGAATCATGAATCATGAATTGAATCATGAATCATGAATTGAAGCATGAATCATGAATCATGAATTGAATCATGAATCATGAATTGAAGCATGAATCATGAATCATTAATCGAATCATGAATCATGAATTATGAATCATGAATTGAATCATTAATCAAGAATCATGAATTGAATCATGAATCATGAATCATGAATCAAATCATGAATCATGAATTGAATCATGAATCATGAATCATGAATCATGAATTGAATAATGAATTATGAAATTAATTATGAATCATGAATCGAATCATGAATCATGAATTATGAATCATGAATTGAATCATGAAACATGATTTATGAATCATGAATCATGAATTGAATCATGAATCAGGAATTGAATCATGAATCAGGAATTGAATCATGAATCATGATTCATGATTCATATATCATGAATCATGAATCATGAATTGAATCATGAATCATGAATTATGGATCATGAATTGAATTATGAATCATGAATCATGAATTGAATCATAAATCATTAATCATGAATCATGAATCATGAATTGAATCATGAATCATGAATTGAATCATGAATTGAATCATGAATCATGAATCGAATCATGAATCATAAATTGAATCATGAATCATGAATCATGAATTGAAGCATGAATCATGAATCATAAATTGAATCATGAATCATGAATCATGAATTGAAGCATGAATCATGAATCATGAATCGAATCATAAATCATGAATTGAATCATTAATTATGAATCATGAATCATGATTTGAATCATGAATTGAATCATGAATCATGAATCGAATCATGAATCATGAATTGAATCATGAATCATGAATTGAAGCATGAATCATGAATCGAATCATGAATTGAATCATGAATCATGAATTGAATCATGAATCATGAATCATAAATGATGAATCATGAATCATGAATTGAATCATGAATCATGAATTATGAATCATGAATTGAATCATGAATCATGATTCATGAATCACGAATCATGAATTGAATCATGAATTGAATCATAAGTCATGAATTGAATCATAAATCATGAATCATGAATCATGAATCATAAATTGAATCATGAATCATGAATTGAATCATGAATTGAATCATGAATCGAATCATGAATCATGAATCATAAATCGAATCATGAATCATGAATTGAATCATGAATCATGAATCATGAATTGAATCATGAATCATGAATCGAATCATGAATCATGAATTGAATCATGAATCATAAATCATGAATTAAATAATGAATCATGAAATGAATTATGAATCATGAATCGAATCATGAATCATGAATTATGAATCATGAATTGAATCATGAATCATGAATTATGAATCATGAATCATGAATTGAATCACGAATCATGAATTGAATCATGAATCATGAATTAAATCATGAATCATGATTCATGATTCATATATCATGAATCATGAATCATGAATTGAATCATGAATCATGAATTATGAATCATGAATTGAATTATGAATCATGAATCATGAATTGAATCATAAATCATTATTTATGAAACATGAATCGAATCATGAATCATGAATCATGAATTGAATCATGAATCATGAATCATAAATCGAATCATGAATCATAAATTGAATCATGAATCGAATCATTAACTGAGTCATGAATCATGAATTGAATCATAAATCATGAATCATGAATTAAATCATGAATTATGAATTATGAATTAAATCATGAATCATGAATCATGAATTGAATCATGAATAATGAATCATGAATTGAATCATGAATTATGAATCATGAATTGAATCATATATCATGAATCCTAAATTGAATCATGAATTGAATCATGAATTGAATCATGAATCATGAATCATGAATTGAATCATGAATAATGAATTGAATCATGAATCATGAATTGAATCAGGAAGCGAATCATGAATTGAATCATGAATCATGAATTGCATCATGAATTATGAATTGAATCATGAATTGAATCATGAATCATGAATTGAATCATGAATCATGAATTGAATTATGATTAATGAATCATGAATTGAATCATGAATCATGAATCATAAATCGAATCATGAATCATGAATTGAATCAGGATTCGAATCATGAATTGAATCATGAATCATGAATTGAATCATAAATCATGAATCCTGAATCATGAATTGAATCATAAATCATGAATCGAATCATGAATCATGAATTGAATCATGAATCATGAATCATGAATTGAATCATGTATCATGAATCGAATCATGAATTGAATCATGAATCATGAATTGAATCATGAATCATGAATTGAATCATGAATCATGAATTGAATCATGAATCATGAATCATGAATTGAATCATGAATCAGGAAACATGAATCATGAATTCAATCATGAATCATTAATCGAATCATGAATCATGAATCATGAATTATGAATTGAATCATGAATCATGAATTGAATCATGAATCATAAATCATGAATTAAATAATGAATCATGAAATGAATTATGAATCATGAATCGAATCATGAATCATGAATTATGAATCATGAATTGAATCATGAATCATGAATTATGAATCATGAATCATGAATTGAATCACGAATCATGAATTGAATCATGAATCATGAATTAAATCATGAATCATGATTCATGATTCATATATCATGAATCATGAATCATGAATTGAATCATGAATCATGAATTATGAATCATGAATTGAATTATGAATCATGAATCATGAATTGAATCATAAATCATTATTTATGAAACATGAATCGAATCATGAATTATGAATCATGAATTGAATCATGAATCATGAATCATAAATCGAATCATGAATCATAAATTGAATCATGAATCGAATCATTAACTGAGTCATGAATCATGAATTGAATCATAAATCATGAATCATGAATTAAATCATGAATTATGAATTATGAATTAAATCATGAATCATGAATCATGAATTGAATCATGAATAATGAATCATGAATTGAATCATGAATTATGAATCATGAATTGAATCATATATCATGAATCCTAAATTGAATCATGAATTGAATCATGAATTGAATCATGAATCATGAATCATGAATTGAATCATGAATAATGAATTGAATCATGAATCATGAATTGAATCAGGAAGCGAATCATGAATTGAATCATGAATCATGAATTGCATCATGAATTATGAATTGAATCATGAATTGAATCATGAATCATGAATTGAATCATGAATCATGAATTGAATCATGAATCATGAATCGAATCATGAATCATGAATTGAATCATGAATCATGAATTGAAGCATGAATCATGAATCATGAATTGAATCATGAATCATGAATTGAAGCATGAATCATGAATCATTAATCGAATCATGAATCATGAATTATGAATCATGAATTGAATCATTAATCAAGAATCATGAATTGAATCATGAATCATGAATCATGAATCAAATCATGAATCATGAATTGAATCATGAATCATGAATCATGAATCATGAATTGAATAATGAATTATGAAATTAATTATGAATCATGAATCGAATCATGAATCATGAATTATGAATCATGAATTGAATCATGAAACATGATTTATGAATCATGAATCATGAATTGAATCATGAATCAGGAATTGAATCATGAATCAGGAATTGAATCATGAATCATGATTCATGATTCATATATCATGAATCATGAATCATGAATTGAATCATGAATCATGAATTAA
>NW_027447600.1:0-28401 GCF_038048845.1 Mixophyes fleayi | reverse complement strand
ATGAATCATAAATCATGAATCATGATTCGAATCATGAATCATTAATCGAATCATGAATTATGAATCGAATCATGAATCATGAATTGAATCAATAATCATGAATCATGAATCAAATCATGAATCATGAATTGAATCATGAATCATGAATCACAAATTATTAATTGAATCATGAATCGAATCATGAATCATGAATTGAATCATGAATCATGAATCATGAATCATGAATTGAATCATTAATCATGAATAGAATTATGAATTGAATCATGAATCATGAATCATGAATTGAATAATGAATCATGAATTGAATCATAAATCATGAATTGAATCATCAATCATGAGTTGAATCATGAATCATGAATTAAATCATGAATCATGAAATGAATCATGAACTGAATCATGAATTGAATCATGAATCATGAATTGAATCATGAATCATAAATTGAATCATGAATCATGAATTGAATCATGAATCATGAATCAAATATCGAATCATGAATCATGAATTGAATCATGAATCATGAATTAAATCATAAATCATGAATCAAAGCATGAATCATGAATCGAATCATGAATCATCAATCGAATCATGAATCATAATTCATGAATTGAATCATGTATCATGAATCGAATCATGAATCATGAAAAGAATCATAAATCATGAATCATGAATTGAATCATGAATCATGAATCACAAATCATGAATTGAATCATGAATCATTAATCGAATCATGGATCATGAATTGAATCATGAATCATGAAAAGAATCATGAATTGAATCATGAATTGAATCATTAATCATGAATCATGAATTGAATAATGAATATGAATCACGAATCATGAATTGAATCATGAATCATGAATTGAATCATGAATCACTAATCATGAATCAAATCATGAATCATGAATCATGAATCATGAATCGAATCATAAAAACATGAATTGAATCATGAATCATGAATCATGAATCGAATCATGAATCATGGATTAAATCATGAATTATGAATCACAAATCATTAATTGAATCATGAATCGAATCATGAATCATGATTTGAATCATGAATCATGAATCATGAATTGAATCATGAATCATGAATAGAATAATGAATTGAATCATGAATCATGAATCATGAATTGAATAATGAATCATGAATTGAATCATAAATCATGAATTGAATCATGAATCATGAATCATGAGTTGAATCATGAATCATGAAATAAATCATGAATCATGAACTGAATCATGAATTGAATCATGAATCATGAATTGAATCATGAATTGAATCATGAATCATGAATTGAATCATGAATCATGAATTGAATCATGAATTGAATCATGAATTGAATCATGAATCATGAGTCAAATATCGATTCATGAATCATGAATCGAATCATGAATCATGAATTGAATCATGAATCATGAATCGAATCATGAATCATGAATTGAATCATCAATCATGAATCATGAATTGAATCATGAATCATGAATCGAATCATGAAACATAATTCATGAATTGAATCTTGAATCATGAATTGAATCATGAATTATGAATTGAATCATGAATTATGAATCACAAATTAAATCATGAATCATGAAATGAATCATGAAATGAATCATGAATTGAATCATGAACCATGAATCATGAATTGAATCATGAATTGAATCATGAATTGAATCATGAATTAAATCATGAATCATGAATTTAATTATGAATTGAATCATAAATTGAAACATGAATCATGAATCATGAATTAAATCATAATTCATGAATTGAATCATGAATACTGAATTGAATCATGAATCGAATCATGAATCATGAATCGAATTATGAAACATGAATTGAATCATGAATCATGAATCATGAATCATGAATCATGAATTAAATCATAATTCATGAATTGAATCATGAATACTGAAATGAATCATGAATCGAATCATGAATCATGAATCATAAATCAAATCATGAAACATGAATTGAATCATGAATCATGAATCATGAATCATAAATCGAATCATGAATCATGAATCATGAATCATGAATTGAATCATGAATCATGAAATGAATCATGAATCATGAATCATGAATCATGAATCATGAATTGAATCATGAATTAAATCATGAATCATGAATTGAATCATGAATCATGAATTGAATCATGAATCACTAATCATGAATCAAATCATGAATCATGAATCATGAATCGAATCATAAAACATGAATTGAATCATGAATCATGAATCGAATCATGAATCATGAATAGAATCATGAATTATGAATCATGAATCATGAATTGAATCATGAATCATGAACAGAATCATGAATTGAAGCATGAATAGAATCATGAATTGAATCATGAATCATGAATCATGAATTGAATCTTGAATCATGAATTATGAGTCAAATCATGAATCATGAATCGAATTATGAATCATGAATCGAATCATGAATCATGAATCATGTATCGAATCATGAATCATGAATCGAATCATGAATCATGAATCATGAATCATGAATCGAATCATGAATCATGAATCAAATCATGAATCATGAATCATGAATCGAATCATGAATCATGAATCATGAATCATGAATCAAATCATGAATCATGAATCGAATCATGAATCATGAATCGAATCATGAATCATGAATCGAATCATGAATCATTAATTATGAATTGAATCATGAATCATGATTCGAATCATGAATCATGAATCGAATCATGAATTATGAATCGAATCATGAATCATGAATTGAATCATAAATCATGAATCATGAATCAAATTATGAATCATGAATTGAATCATGAATCATGAATCACAAATTATTAATTGAATCATGAATCGAATCATGAATCATGAATTTAATCATGAATCATGAATCATGAATCATGAATTGAATCATTAATCATGAATAGAATTATGAATTGAATCATGAATCATGAATCATGAATTGAATAATGAATCATGAATTGAATCATAAATCATGAATTGAATCATCAATCATGAGTTGAATCATGAATCATGAATTAAATCATGAATCATGAAATGAATCATGAACTGAATCATGATTTGAATCATGAATCATGAATTGAATCATGAATCATGAATCAAATATCGAATCATGAATCATGAATCGAATCATGAATCATGAATTAAATCATAAATCATGAATCAAATCATGAATAATGAATCGAATCATGAATCATGAATCATGAATTGAATCATGAATCATGAATCGAATCATGAATCATAATTCATGAATTAAATCATGTATCATGAATTGAATCATGATTTATGAATAGAATCATAAATCATGAATCATGAATTGAATCATGAATCATGAATCACGAATCATGAATTGAATCATGAATCATTAATCGAATCATGGATCATGAATTGAATCATGAATCATGAAAAGAATCATGAATTGAATCATGAATTGAATCATTAATCATGAATCATGAATTGAATTATGAATCAAGAATTAAATCATCAATCATGAATTGAATCATGAATCATGAATTGAATCATGAATCACTAATCATGAATCAAATCATGAATCATGAATCGAATCATGAATCATGAATCATGAATCGAATCATAAAACATGAATTGAATCATGAATCATAAATCATGAATCATGAATCGAATCATGAATCATGAATATAATCATGAATCATGAATCATGAATCGAATCATGAATCATGAGTTGAATCATGAATCATGAATCATGAATTGAATCATGAATCATGAATAGAATCATGAATTGAATCATGAATCATGAATCATGAATTGAATAATGAATCATGAATTGAATCATAAATCATGAATTGAATCATGAGTTGAATCATGAATCATGAAATAAATCATGAATCATAAACTGAATCATGAATTGAATCATGAATCATGAATTGAATCATGAATCATGAATTGAATCATGAATCATGAGTCAAATATCGAATCATTAATCATGAATCATGAATTGAATCATGAATCACGAATCGAATCATGAATCATGAATTGAATCATTAATCATGAATCATGAATTGAATCATGAATCATGAATTGAATCATGAATCATGAATTGAATCATGAATCATGAGTCAAATATCGAATCATGATTAATGAATCATGAATTGAATCTTGAATCATGAATTGAATCATGAATTATGAATTGAATCATGAATTATGAATCACAAATTAAATCATGAATCATGAAATGAATCATGAATTGAATCATGAATCATTAATCATGAAATGAATCATGAATTGAATCATGAATTGAATCATGAATTAAATCATGAATCATGAATTGAATCATGAATTGAAACATGAATCATGAATCATGAATCTTGAATTAAATCATGAATCATGAATTAAATCCTGAATACTGAATAGAATCATGATTTGAATCATGAATTGAATCATAAATTGAAACATGAATCATGAATCATGAATCATTAATTAAATCATGAATCATGAATTGAATCCTGAATACTGAATAGAATCATGAATCATGAAATGAATCATGAATCGAATCATGAATTATGAATCGAATCATGAATCATGAATTGAATCATGAATCATGAATCATGAATCAAATCATGAATCATGAATTGAATCATGAATCATGAATCACAAATTATTAATTAAATCATGAATCGAATCATGAATCATGAATTGAATCATGAATCATGAATCATGAATCATGAATTGAATCATTAATCATGAATAGAATTATGAATTGAATCATGAATCATGAATCATGAATTGAATAATGAATCATGAATTGAATCATAAATCATGAATTGAATAATCAATCATGAGTTGAATCATGAATCATGAATTAAATCATGAATCATGAAATGAATCATGAACTGAATCATGATTTGAATCATGAATCATGAATTGAATCATGAATCATGAATTGAATCATGAATCATGAATTGAATCATGAATCATGAATCAAATATCGAATCATGAATCATGAATCAAATCATGAATCATGAATTAAATCATAAATCATGAATCAAATCATGAATCATGAATCGAATCATGAATCATGAATCATGAATTCAATCATGAATCATGAATCGAATCATGAATCATAATTCATGAATTGAATCATGTATCATGAATCGAATCATGAATCATGAATAGAATCATAAATCATGAATCATGAATTGAATCATAAATCATGAATTGAATCATCAATCATGAGTTGAATCATGAATCATGAATTAAATCATGAATCATGAAATGAATCATGAACTGAATCATGAATTGAATCATGAATCATGAATTGAATCATGAATCATGAATCAAATATCGAATCATGAATCATGAATCGAATCATGAATCATGAATTAAATCATAAATCATGAATCAAATCATGAATCATGAATCGAATCATGAATCATGAATCATGAATCATGAATTGAATCATGAATCATGAATCGAATCATGAATCATGAATAGAATCATAAATCATGAATCATGAATTGAATCATGAATCATGAATCACGAATCATGAATTGAATCATGAATCATTAATCGAATCATGGATCATGAATTGAATCATGAATCATGAAAAGAATCATGAATTGAATCATGAATTGAATCATTAATCATGAATCATGAATTGAATAATGAATCATGAATTAAATCATTAATCATGAATTGAATCATGAATCATGAATTGAATCATGAATCACTAATCATGAATCAAATCATGAATCATGAATCATGAATCATGAATCAAATCATGAATCATGAATCATGAATCGAATCATAAAACATGAATTGAATCATGAATCATGAATCACGAATCGAATCATGAATCATGAATTGAATCATCAATCATGAATCATGAATTGAATCATGAATCATGAATCGAATCATGAATCATAATTCATGAATTGAATCTTGAATCATGATTGAATCATGAATTATGAATTGAATCATGAATTATGAATCACAAATTAAATCATGAATCATGAAATGAATCATGAATTGAATCATGAATCATGAATCATGAAATGAATCATGAATTGAATCATGAATTGAATCATGAATTGAATCATGAATTAAATCATGAATCATGAATTGAATCATGAATTGAATCATAAATTGAAACATGAATCATGAATCATGAATCATGAATTAAATCATGAATCATGAATTGAATCCTGAATACTGAATAGAATCATGAATTGAATCATGAATTGAATCATAAATTGAAACATGAATCATGAATCATGAATCATGAATTAAATCATGAATCATGAATTGAATCCTGAATACTGAATAGAATCATGAATCATGAAATGAATCATGAATCGAATCATGAATTATGAATCGAATCATGAATCATGAATTGAATCATGAATCATGAATCATGAATCAAATCATGAATCATGAATTGAATCATGAATCATGAATCACAAATTATTAATTGAATCATGAATCGAATCATGAATAATGAATTGAATCATTAATCATGAATAGAATTATGAATTGAATCATGAATCATGAATCGTGAATTGAATAATGAATCATGAATTGAATCATAAATCATGAATTGAATCATCAATCATGAGTTGAATCATGAATCATGAATTAAATCATGAATCATGAAATGAATCATGAACTGAATCATGATTTGAATCATGAATCATGAATTGAATCATGAATCATGAATTGAATCATGAATCATGAATCAAATATCGAATCATGAATCATGAGTCGAATCATGAATCATGAATTAAATCATAAATCATGAATCAAATCATGAATCATGAATCGAATCATGAATCATGAATCATGAATTGAATCATGAATCATGAATCGAATCATGAATCATGTATCATGAATTGAATCATGTATCATGAATCGAATCATGAATCATGAATAGAATCATAAATCATGAATCATGAATTGAATCATAAATCATGAATTGAATCATCAATCATGAGTTGAATCATGAATCATGAATTAAATCATGAATCATGAAATGAATCATGAACTGAATCATGAATTGAATCATGAATCATGAATTGAATCATGAATCATGAATCAAATATCGAATCATGAATCTGAATCGAATCATGAATCATGAATTAAATCATAAATCATGAATCAAATCATGAATCATGAATCGAATCATGAATCATGAATCATGAATTGAATCATGAATCATGAATCGAATCATGAATCATAATCATAAATTGAATCATGTATCATGAATCGAATCATGAATCATGAATAGAATCATAAATCATGAATCATGAATTGAATCATGAATCAATAATCGAATCATGGATCATGAATTGAATCATGAATCATGAAAAGAATCATGAATTGAATCATGAATTGAATCATTAATCATGAATCATGAATTGAATAATGAATCATGAATTAAATCATTAATCATGAATTGAATCATGAATCATGAATTGAATCATGAATCACTAATCCTGAATCAAATCATGAATCATGAATCATGAATCATGAATCGAATCATGAATCATGAATCATGAATCGAATCATAAAACATGAATTGAATCATGAATCATGAATCATGAATTATGAATCATGAATTGAATCATGAATCATGAATCATGAATCGAATCATGAATCATGGATTAAATCATGAATTATGAATCACAAATCATTAATTGAATCATGAATCGAACCATGAATCATGAGTTGAATCATGAATCATGAATCATGAATTGAATCATGAATCATGAATAGAATCATTAATTGAATCATGAATCATGAATCATGAATTGAATAATGAATCATGAATTGAATCATAAATCATGAATTGAATCATGAATCATGAATCATGAGTTGAATCATGAATCATGAAATAAATCATGATTTATGAACTGAATCATGAATTGAATCATGAATCATGAATTGAATCATGAATCATGAATTGAATCATGAATCATGAGTCAAATTTCGAATCATGAATCATGAATCGAATCATGAATCATGAATTGAATCATAATTCATGAATTGAATCTTGAATCATGAATTGAATCATAAATTATGAATTGAATCATGAATTATGAATCACAAATTAAATCATGAATCATGAAAGGAATCATGAATTGAATCATGAATTGAATCATGAATTGAATCATGAATTGAATCATGAATTAAATCATGAATCATGAATTGAATCATGAATTGAATCATAAATTGAAACATGAATCATGAATCATGAATCATGAATTAAATCATGAATCATGAATTAAATCCTGAATACTGAATTGAATCATGAATCATGAAATGAATCATGAATTTAATCATGAATCATGAATCATGAATCGAATCATTAATCATGAATCATGAATCATGAATCGAATCATGAATCATGAATCATGAATCGAATCATGAAACATGAATTGAATCATGAATCATGAATCGAATAATGAATCATGAATCATGAATCGAATAATGAAACATGAATTGAATCATGAATCATGAATCATGAATCGAATCATGAATCATGAATTGAATCATGAATCATGAATCATGAATTGAATCATGAATCATGAAATGAATCATGAATCATGAATTGAATCATGAATTGAATCATGAATCGAATCATGAATAGAATCATAAATCATGAATCATGAATTGAATCATGAATCATGAATCACGAATCATGAATTGAATCATGAATCATAAATCGAATCATGGATCATGAATTGAATCATGAATCATGAAAAGAATCATGAATTGAATCATGAATTGAATTATTAATCATGAATCATGAATTGAATAATGAATCATGAATCAAATCATGAATCATGAATCATGAATCATGAATCATGAATCGAATCATGAATCATGAATCGAATCATGAATCATAAATCATGAATCGAATCATAAAACATGAATTGAATCATGAATCATGAATCGAATCATGAATCATGAATAGAATCATGAATTATGAATCATGAATCCTGAATTGAATCATGAATCATGAATAGAATCATGAATCATGAATAGAATCATGAATTAAAGCATGAATCATGAATTGAATCATGAATCATGAATAGAATCATGAATTGAATCATGAATCATGAATTGAATCATATATCATGAATTATGAATCAAATCATGAATCATGAATCGAATTTTGAATCATGAATCGAATCATGAATCATGAATCATGAATCGAATCATGAATCATGAATCGAATCATGAATCATGAATCATGGATCATGAATCGAATCATGAATCATGAATCGAATCATGAATCATGATTCGAATCATGAATCATGAATCAAATCATGAATCAAATCATGAATCATGAATCGAATCATGAATCATGAATCATGAATTATGAATTGAATCATGAATCATGAATTGAATCATGAATCTTGAATTGAATCATGAATCATGAATCGAATCATGAATCTTGAATTGAATCATGAATCATGAATCATGAATCGAATCATAAATCATGAATTTAATCATGAATCATGAATCACAAATCATTAATTGAATCATGAATCATGAATTATGAATTGAATCATGAATCATGAATTAAATCATGAATCTTGAATTGAATCATGAATCATGAATCAAATCATGAATCTTGAATTGAATCATGAATCATGAATCATGAATCGAATCATAAATCATGAATTTAATCATGAATCATGAATCACAAATCATTAATTGAATCATGAATCGAATCATGAATCATGAATTGAATCATAAATCATGAATCATGAATCATAAATTGAATCATGAATCATGAATAGAATCATGAATTGAATCATGAATCATGAATCATGAATTGAATCATGAATCATGAATCATGAATTGAATAATGAATCATGAATTGAATCATAAATCATGAATTGAATCATGAATCATGAATCATGAGTTGAATCATGAATCATGAATTAAATCATGAATCATGAAATGAATCATAAATCATGAATCATAAATTAAATCATGAATCATTAATCAAATCATGAATCATGATTTGAATCATGAATCATAAATAGAATCATGAATTAAATCATAAATCATGAATTGAATCATGAATCATGAATAGAATCATCAATTGATTCATGAATCATGAATCATGAATTGAATCATGAATTAAATGATGAATCATGAATCATGAATTGAATCATGATTCATGAACCATGAATTGAATCATGAATCATGAATAGAATCATAATTTGAATCATGAATCATGAATTGAATCATGAATCATGAATTGAATCATAAATCATGAATTGAATCATGAATCATGAGTTGAATCATGAATCATGAATTGAATCATGAATCATGAATTGAATCATGAATCATGAATTGAATCATAAATCATGAATTGAATCATGAATCATGAATCATGAGTTGAATCATGAATTAAATCATGAATCATGAAATGAATCATGAATTGAATCATGAATCATGAATTGAATCATGAATCATGAATTGAATCATGAATCATGAATTGAATCATGAATCAAATATTGAATCATGAATCATGAATCGAATCATGAATCATGAATTGAATCATGAATCATAACTCATGAATTGAATCATGAATTGAATCATAAATCATGAATTGAATCATGAATTATGAATCATGAATTAAATCATGATTCATGAAATGAATCATGAATTGAATCATGAATCATGAAAAGAATCATGAATTGAATCATGAATCATGAATCATGAATTAAATCATGAATCATGAAATGAATCATGAAATGAATCATAATTTGAATCATGAATCTTGAAATGAATCATGAATTGAAACATGAATCATGAATCATGAATTGAATCGGGAATCTTGAATCATGAATCAAATCATGAATCATGAATCGAATCATGAATCATGAATCGAATCATGAGTCATGAATTATGAATGGAATCATGAATCATAAATCATGAATTGAATCATGAATCATGAATCGAATCATGAATCATGAATTGAATCAAGAATCATGAATCATGAATTAAATCATGAATCATGAATCGTGAATTGAATCATAAATCATGAATCATGATTTGAATCATGAATCATGAATCGTATCATGAATCATAACTCATGAATTGAATCATGAATCATGAATTGAATCATGAATTATGAATCATGAATTAAATCATGAATTATGAAATGAATCATGAATTGAATCATGAATCACGAATCATGAAATGAATCATGAATTGAATCATGAATTGAATCATGAATTGAATCATGAATCATGAATTAAATCATGAATCATGACTTGAATCATGAATTGAATCATGAATCATGAATCGAATCATAATTTGAATCATGAATCATGAATCATGAATTAAATCATGAATCATGAATTGAATCATGAATTGAATCATGAATCATGAATCATGAATCATGAATTAAATCATGAATCATGAATTGAATCATGAATACTGAATTGAATCATGTATCATGAAATGAATCATGAATTGAATCATGAATCATGAATCATGAATCGAATCATTAATCATGAATCATGAATCGAATCATGAATCATGAATCATGAAACATGAATTGAATCATGAATCACAAATCATTAATTGAATCATGAATCGAATCATGAATTGAATCATGAATCATCAATCATGAATTGAATCATGAATCATGAATTGAATCATGAATCATGAGTTGAATCATGAATCATGAATTAAATCATGAATCATGAAATAAATCATGAATTGAATCATGAATTGAATCATGAATCATGAGTTGAATCATGAATCATGAATCATAAATCATGAATCGAATCATGAATCATCAATTGAATCATGAATCATAACTCATGAATTGAATCATGAATCATCAATTGAATCATGAATCATCAATTGAATCATGAATCATAACTCATGAATTGAATCATGAATCATCAATTGAATCATGAATCATGAAATGAATCAAGAATTGAATGATAAATCATGAATCATGAAATTAATCATGAATTGAATCATGAATTGAATCATGAAATGAATCAGGAATTGAATCGTGAATCATGACTTGAATCATGAATTGAATCATGAATTGAATCATGAATCATGAATCATGAATCATGAATCATTAATCATGAATCATGAATCATGAATTGAATCATAAATCATGAATCATGAATCGAATCATTACTCATGAATCATGAATCATGAATTGAATCATGAATCATGAATGATGAATCAAATCATGAATCATGAATTGAATCATGAATCATGAATTGAATAATGAATCATGAATAGAATCATGAATTGAATCATGAATCATGAATCATGAATGGAATCATGAATCATAAATTGAATCATAAATCATTAATTGAATCATGAATCATGAGTTGAATCATGAATCATGAATTGAATCATGAATCTTGAATTGAATCATGAATCAAATCATGAATCATGAATTGAATCATGAATCAAATCATGAATCATGAATTGAATCATGAATCATGAATCATGAATCATGAATTGAATCATGAATCATGAATCATGAATCATGAATTGAATCATGAATCATGAATCGAATCATGAATCATGAATCGAATCATGAATCATGAATAGAATCATTAATTGAATCATGAATCATGAATCATAAATTGAATCATGAATCATGAATTGAATCATGAATCATTAATTGAATCATGGATCATGGATCATGAATTATGAATCGAATCATTAATCATGAATCATGAATCATGAATCGAATCATGAAACATGAATTGAATCATGAATCATGAATCATGAATTGAATCATGAATCATGAATTGAATCATGAATCGAAGCATGAATCATGAATTGAATCATGAATCATGAATCATGAATCATGAATTGAATCATGAATCATGAAATGAATCATGAATCATGAATCATGAATTGAATCATGAATCATGAATTGAATCATGAATCATGAATTGAATCATGAATCATGAATAGAATCATGAATCATGCATCATGAATCGAATCATGAATCATGAATCATAAATCGAATCATGAATCATGAATTGAATCATGAATCATGAATCATGAATTATGAATTGAATCATGAATCATTAATCGAATCATGAATCATGAATTGAATCATGAATCATGAATCATGAATCATGAATTGAATCATGAATCATTAATCGAATCATGGATCATGAATTGAATCATGAATCATGAATCATGAATCATGAATTGAATCATGAATCATGAATAGAATCATGAATTGAATCATGAATCATGAAATGAATCATGAATTGAATCATGAATCATGATTAGAATCATGAATTAAATCATGAATCATGAAATGAATCATAATTTGAATCATGAATCTTGAAATGAATCATGAATTGAATCATGAATCATGAATCATGAATCATGAATCAAATCATGAATCTTGAATCGAATCATGAATCATGAATCGAATCATGAATCATGAATTATGAATCGAATCATGAATCATGAATCATGAATCACAAATCATTAATTGAATCATGAATCGAATCAAGAATAATGAATTGAATCATGAATCATGAATTGAATCATGAATAATGAATAGAATCATAAATTGAATCATGAATCATAAATCATGAATTGAATCATTAATCATGAATTGAATCATAAATCATGAATTGAATCATGAATCATGAATCATGAGTTGAATCATGAATCATGAATTGAATCATGAATCATGAATTGAATCATGAATCAAATATTGAATCATGAATCATGAATCGAACCATGAATCATGAATTGAATCATGAATCATGAATCAAATATCGAATCATGAATTGAATCATAAATCATGAATCATGAATTGAATCATGAATCATGAATCGTATCATGAATCACAAATCATTAATTGAATCATGATTCGAATCATGAATCATAATTTGAATCATGAATCATGAATCATGAATCATGAATCATGAATTGAATCATGGATCATGAATAGAATCATGAATTGAATCATGAATTGAATCATGAATCATAAATCATGAATTGAGACATTAATCATGAATTGAATCATAAATCATGAATTGAATCATGAATCATGAATTGAATCATGAATCAAATATCGAATCATGAATCGAATCATGAATCATGAATCATGAATTGAATCAAGAATCATGAATCATGAATTGAATCATAAATCATGAATCATGAATTGAATCATGAATCATGAATCGTATCATGAATCATAACTTATGAATTGAATCATGAATCATGAATTGAATCATGAATCATGAATTAAATCATGAATCATGAATTGAATGATGAATCATGAATCATGAAATGTATCATGAATTGAATCATGAATCATGAATTGAATGATGAATCATGAATTGAATCATGAATCATGAATTGAATCATGAATCATGAATTGAATCATGAATCATGAATTGAATCATGAATCATGAATTGAATCATGAATCATGAATCAAATATTGAATCATGAATCATGAACCGAACCATGAATCATGAATCATTAATCGAATCATGGATCATGAATTGAATCATGAATCATGAATTGAATCATGAATCATGAAAATAAATCATGAATTGAATCATGAATCATGAATCATGAATTAAATCATGAATCATGAATTGAATCAATTTGAATCATGAATCTTGAAATGAATCATGAATTGAATCATGAATCATGATTCATGAATCAAATCATGAATTATGAATCGAATCATGAATCATGAATCGAATCATGAATCATGAATCGAATCATGAATCATGAATTATGAATCGAATTATGAATCATGAATCATGAATCGAATCATGATTCATGAATTGAATCATGAATCATGAATTGAATCATGAATCATGAATTGAATCATGAATCATGAATCACAAATCATTAATTGAATCATGAATGGAATCATGAATCATGAATTGAATCATGAATCATGAATAGAATCATGAATTGAATCATGAATTGAATTATGAATCATAAATCATGAATTGAATCATTATTTATGAATTGAATCATAAATCATGAATTGAATCATGAATCATGAATCAAATATCGAATCATGAATCATGAATTGAATCATGAACTATGAATCATGAATTAAATCATGAATCATGAAGTGAATCATGAATTGAATGATGAATCATGAATCATGAAATGAATCATGAAATGAATCATGAATCTTGAATCATGAATTGAATCATGAATCATGAAATTAATCATGAATTGAATCATGAATTGAATCATGAAATGAATCAGGAATTGAATCGTGAATCATGAATTGAATCATGAATTGAATCATGAATTGAATCATGAATCATGAATCATGAATCATGAATCATTAATCATGAATCATGAATTGAATCATGAATCATGAATCATGAATCGAATCATTAATCATGAATCATGAATCATGAATTGAATCATGAATCATGAATGATGAATCAAATCATAAAACATGAATTGAATCATGAATCATGAATCATGAATTGAATTATGAATCATGAATTGAATAATGAATCATGAATAGAATCATGAATTGAATCATGAATCATGAATCATGAATTGAATCATGAATCATAAATTGAATCATAAATCATTAATTGAATCATGAATCATGAGTTGAATCATGAATCATGAATTGAATCATGAATCTTGAATTAAATCATGAATCGAATCATGAATCATGAATTGAATCATGAATCATGAATTGAATCATGAATCGAATCATGAAACATGAATTGAATCATGAATCATGAATCATGAATTGAATCATGAATCATGAATTGAATCATGAATCGAAGCATGAATCATGAATTGAATCATGAATCATGAATCATGAATCATGAATTGAATCATGAATCATGAAATGAATCATGAATCATGAATCATGAATTGAATCATGAATCATGAATTGAATCATGAATCATGAATTGAATCATGAATCATGAATAGAATCATGAATCATGCATCATGAATCGAATCATGAATCATGAATCATAAATCGAATCATGAATCATGAATTGAATCATGAATCATGAATCATGAATTATGAATTGAATCATGAATCATTAATCGAATCATGAATCATGAATTGAATCATGAATCATGAATCATGAATCATGAATTGAATCATGAATCATTAATTGAATCATGGATCATGAATTGAATCATGAATCATGAATCATGAATCATGAATTGAATCATGAATCATGAATAGAATCATGAATTGAATCATGAATCATGAAATGAATCATGAATTGAATCATGAATCATGATTAGAATCATGAATTAAATCATGAATCATGAAATGAATCATAATTTGAATCATGAATCTTGAAATGAATCATGAATTGAATCATGAATCATGAATCATGAATCATGAATCAAATCATGAATCTTGAATCGAATCATGAATCATGAATCGAATCATGAATCATGAATTATGAATCGAATCATGAATCATGAATCATGAATCACAAATCATTAATTGAATCATGAATCGAATCAAGAATAATGAATTGAATCATGAATCATGAATTGAATCATGAATAATGAATAGAATCATGAATTGAATCATGAATCATAAATCATGAATTGAATCATTAATCATGAATTGAATCATAAATCATGAATTGAATCATGAATCATGAATCATGAGTTGAATCATGAATCATGAATTGAATCATGAATCATGAATTGAATCATGAATCATGAATCAAATATTGAATCATGAATCATGAATCGAACCATGAATCATGAATTGAATCATGAATCATGAATCAAATATCGAATCATGAATTGAATCATAAATCATGAATCATGAATTGAATCATGAATCATGAATCGTATCATGAATCACAAATCATTAATTGAATCATGAATCGAATCATGAATCATAATTTGAATCATGAATCATGAATCATGAATCATGAATCATGAATTGAATCATGGATCATGAATAGAATCATGAATTGAATCATGAATTGAATCATGAATCATAAATCATGAATTGAGACATTAATCATGAATTGAATCATAAATCATGAATTGAATCATGAATCATGAATTGAATCATGAATCAAATATCGAATCATGAATCGAATCATGAATCATGAATCATGAATTGAATCAAGAATCATGAATCATGAATTGAATCATAAATCATGAATCATGAATTGAATCATGAATCATGAATCGTATCATGAATCATAACTTATGAATTGAATCATGAATCATGAATTGAATCATGAATCATGAATTGAATCATGAATCATGAATTGAATGATGAATCATGAATCATGAAATGTATCATGAATTGAATCATGAATTGAATCATGAATTAAATCATTAATCATGAATTGAATCATACATCATGAATTGAATCATGAATCATGAATTGAATCATGAATCATGAATTGAATCATGAATCATGAATTGAATCATGAATCATGAATTGAATCATGAATCATGAATCAAATATTGAATAATGAATCATGAACCGAACCATGAATCATGAATCATTAATCGAATCATGGATCATGAATTGAATCATGAATCATGAATTGAATCATGAATCATGAAAATAAATCATGAATTGAATCATGAATCATGAATCATGAATTAAATCATGAATCATGAATTGAATCAATTTGAATCATGAATCTTGAAATGAATCATGAATTGAATCATGAATCATGATTCATGAATCAAATCATGAATTATGAATCGAATCATGAATCATGAATCGAATCATGAATCATGAATCGAATCATGAGTCATGAATTATGAATCGAATCATGAATCATGAATCATGAATCGAATCATGATTCATGAATTGAATCATGAATCATGAATTGAATCATGAATCATGAATTGAATCATGAATCATGAATCACAAATCATTAATTGAATCATGAATGGAATCATGAATCATGAATTGAATCATGAATCATGAATAGAATCATGAATTGAATCATGAATTGAATTATGAATCATAATTCATGAATTGAATCATTATTTATGAATTGAATCATAAATCATGAATTGAATCATGAATCATGAATCAAATATCGAATCATGAATCATGAATTGAATCATGAACTATGAATCATGAATTAAATCATGAATCATGAAGTGAATCATGAATTGAATGATGAATCATGAATCATGAAATGAATCATGAAATGAATCATGAATCTTGAATCATGAATTGAATCATGAATCATGAAATTAATCATGAATTGAATCATGAATTGAATCATGAAATGAATCAGGAATTGAATCGTGAATCATGAATTGAATCATGAATTGAATCATGAATTGAATCATGAATCATGAATCATGAATCATGAATCATTAATCATGAATCATGAATCATGAATTGAATCATGAATCATGAATCATGAATCGAATCATTAATCATGAATCATGAATCATGAATTGAATCATGAATCATGAATGATGAATCAAATCATGAAACATGAATTGAATCATGAATCATGAATCATGAATTGAATTATGAATCATGAATTGAATAATGAATCATGAATAGAATCATGAATTGAATCATGAATCATGAATCATGAATTGAATCATGAATCATAAATTGAATCATAAATCATTAATTGAATCATGAATCATGAGTTGAATCATGAATCATGAATTGAATCATGAATCTTGAATTGAATCATGAATCGAATCATGAATCATGAATTGAATCATGAATCATGAATTGAATCATGAATCATGAATCATGAATCATGAATTGAATCATGAATCATGAAATGAATCATGAATCATGAATCATGAATTGAATCATGAATCATGAATTGAATCATGAATCATGAATCGAATCATGAATCATGAATCGAATCATGAATCATGAATAGAATCATGAATCGTGAATCATTAATTGAATCATGAATCATGAATCATAAATTGAATCATGAATCACGAATCATGAATTGAACCATGAATCATTAATTGAATCATGGATCATGGATCATGAATCATGAATCATGAATTATGAATTGAATCATTAATCATGAATCATGAATCATGAATTGAATCATGAATCATGAATCATGAATCAAATCATGAAACATAAATTGAATCATGAATCATGAATTGAATCATGAATCATGAATTGAATCATGAATCAAATCATGAATCATGAATCATGAATAGAATCATGAATCATGCATCATGAATCGAATCATGAATCATGAATCATAAATCGAATCATGAATCATGAATTGAATCATGAATCATGAATCATGAATCATGAATTGAATCATGAATCATTAATCGAATCATGAATCATGAATTGAATCATGAATCATGAATCATGAATTGAATCATGAATCATTAATCGAATCATGGATCATGAATTGAATCATGAATCATGAATCATGAATCATGAATTGAATCATGAATCATGAATAGAATCATGAATTGAATCATGAATCATGAATCATGAAATGAATCATGAATTGAATCATGAATTGAATCATTAATCATGCATCAAATCATTAATCATGAATCATGAATTGAATCATGAATCATGATTAGAATCATGAATTAAATCATGAATTATGAAATGAATCATGAAATGAATCATAATTTGAATCATGAATCTTGAAATGAATCATGAATTGAATCATGAATCATGAATTGAATCATGGATCATGAATCATGAATTGAATCATGAATCTTGAATCATGAATCAAATCATGAATCTTGAATCGAATCATGAATCATGAATCGAATCATGAATCATGAATTATGAATCGAATCATGAATCATGAATCATGAATCACAAATCATTAATTGAATCATGAATCGAATCATGTATAATGAATTGAATCATTAATCATGAATTGAATAATGAATAATGAATAGAATCATGAATTGAATCATGAATCATAAATCATGAATTGAATCATTAATCATGAATTGAATCATAAATCATGAATTGAATCATGAATCATGAATCATGAGTTGAATCATGAATCATGAATTGAATCATGAATCATGAATTGAATCATGAATCACGAATCAAATATTGAATCATGAATCATGAATCGAACCATGAATCATGAATTGAATCATGAATCATGAATCAAATATCGAATCATGAATTGAATCATAAATCATGAATCATGAATTGAATCATGAATCATGAATCGTATCATGAATCACAAATCGTTAATTGAATCATGAATCGAATCATGAATCATGAATTGAATCATGAATCATAAATCATGAATCATGAATCATGAATTGAATCATGGATCATGAATAGAATCATGAATTGAATCATGAATTGAATCATGAATTGAATCATGAATCATAAATCATGAATTGAGACATTAATCATGAATTGAAACATAAATCATGAATTGAATCATGAATCATGAATCATGAGTTGAATCATGAATCATGAATTGAATCATGAATCAAATATTGAATCATGAATCTAATCATGAATCATGAATCATGAATTGAATCAAGAATCATAAATCATGAATCATGAATTGAATCATGAATCATGAATCAAATATCGAATCATGAATCTAATCATGAATCATGAATCGAATCATGAATCATGAATCGAATCATGAATCATGAATAGAATCATTAATTGAATCATGAATCATGAATCATAAATTGAATCATGAATCATGAATTGAATCATGAATCATGAATCACGAATCATGAATTGAACCATGAATCATTAATTGAATCATGGATCATGGATCATGAATTATTAATCGAATCATTAATCATGAATCATGAATCATGAATTGAATCATGAATCATGAATCATGAATCGAATCATGAAACATGAATTGAATCATGAATCATGAATCATGAATTGAATCATGAATCATGAATTGAATCATGAATCGAATCATGAATCATGAATTGAATCATGAATCATGAATCATGAATCATGAATTGAATCATGAATCATGAAATGAATCATGAATCATGAATCATGAATTGAATCATGAATCATGAATTGAATCATGAATCATGAATTGAATCATGAATCATGAATAGAATCATGAATCATGCATCATGAATCGAATCATGAATCATGAATCATAAATCGAATCATGAATCATGAATTGAATCATGAATCATGAATTATGAATTGAATCATGAATCATTAATCGAATCATGAATCATGAATTGAATCATGAATCATGAATCATGAATTGAATCATGAATCATTAATCGAATCATGGATCATGAATTGAATCATGAATCATGAATCATGAATCATGAATTGAATCATGAATCATGAATAGAATCATGAATTGAATCATGAATCATGAAATGAATCATGAATTGAATCATGAATCATGATTAGAATCATGAATTAAATCATGAATCATGAAATGAATCATGAAATGAATCATAATTTGAATCATGAATCTTGAAATGAATCATGAATTGAATCATGAATCATGAATCATGAATTGAATCATGAATCATGAATCATGAATTGAATCATGAATCTTGAATCATGAATCAAATCATGAATCTTGAATCGAATCATGAATCATGAATCGAATCATGAATCATGAATTATGAATTGAATCATGAATCATGAATCATGAATCACAAATCATTAATTGAATCATGAATCGAATCAAGAATAATGAATTGAATCATGAATCATGAATTGAATCATGAATAATGAATAGAATCATGAATTGAATCATGAATCATAAATCATGAATTGAATCATTAATCATGAATTGAATCATAAATCATGAATTGAATCATGAATCATGAATCATGAGTTGAATCATGAATCATGAATTGAATCATGAATCATGAATTGAATCATGAATCATGAATCAAATATAGAATCATGAATCATGAATCGAACCATGAATCATGAATTGAATCATGAATCATGAATCAAATATCGAATCATAATTTGAATCATAAATCATGAATCATGAATTGAATCATGAATCATGAATCGTATCATGAATCATAATTTGAATCATGAATCATGAATCATGAATCATGAATTGAATCATGGATCATGAATAGAATCATGAATTGAATCATGAATCATAAATCATGAATTGAGACATTAATCATGAATTGAATCATAAATCATGAATTGAATCATGAATCATGAATCATGAGTTGAATCATGAATTGAATCATGAATTGAATCATGAATCATGAATCAAATATCGAATCATGAATTGAATCATGAATCATGAATCATGAATTGAATCAAGAATCATGAATCATGAATTGAATCATAAATCATGAATCATGAATTGAATCATGAATCATGAATCGTATCATGAATCATAACTTATGAATTGAATCATGAATCATGAATTGAATCATGAATCATGAATTAAATCATGAATCATGAATTGAATCATGAATCATGAATCATGAAATGTATCATGAATTGAATCATGAATCATGAATTGAATCATGAATCATGAATCATGAAATGTATCATGAATTGAATCATGAATTGAATCATGAATTAAATCATTAATCATGAATTGAATCATACATCATGAATTGAATCATGAATCATGAATTGAATCATGAATCATGAATTGAATCATGAATTGAATCATGAATCATGAATTGAATCATGAATCATGAATCAAATATTGAATCATGAATCATGAACCGAACCATGAATCATGAATCATAAATCAAATCATGAATCATGAATTGAATCATGAATCATGAATCGTATCATGAATCATAACTTATGAATTGAATCATGAATCATGAATTGAATCATAAATCATGAATCATGAATTGAATCATGAATCATGAATCGTATCATGAATCATAACTTATGAATTGAATCATGAATCATGAATTGAATCATGAATCATGAATTAAATCATGAATCATGAATTGAATGATGAATCATGAATCATGAAATGTATCATGAATTGAATCATGAATCATGAATTGAATCATGAATCATGAATCATGAAATGTATCATGAATTGAATCATGAATTGAATCATGAGTTGAATCATGAATCATGAATTGAATCATGAATCATGAATTGAATCATGAATCATGAATTGAATCATGAATCATGAATTGAATCATGAATTGAATCATGAATCATGAATTGAATCATGAATCATGAATCAAATATTGAATCATGAATCATGAACCGAACCATGAATCATGAATCATAAATCAAATCATGAATCATGAATTGAATCATGAATCATGAATCACGAATCATGAATTGAATCATGAATCATTAATCGAATCATGGATCATGAATTGAATCATGAATCATGAATCATGAATTGAATCATGAATCATGAAAATAAATCATGAATTGAATCATGAATCATGAATCATGAATTAAATCATGAATCATGAATTGAATCAATTTGAATCATGAATCTTGAAATGAATCATGAATTGAATCATGAATCATGAATCATGAATCAAATCATGAATCATGAATCGAATCATGAATCATGAATCGAATCATGAATCATGAATCGAATCATGAATCATGAATTATGAATCGAATCATGAATCATGAATCATGAATCGAATCATGATTCATGAATTGAATCATGAATCATGAATTGAATCATGAATCATGAATTGAATCATGAATCATGAATCACAAATCATTAATTGAATCATGAATGGAATCATGAATCATGAATTGAATCATGAATCATGAATAGAATCATGAATTGAATCATGAATTGAATTATGAATCATAAATCATGAATTGAATCATTATTTATGAATTGAATCATAAATCATGAATTGAATCATGAATCATGAATCATGAGTTGAATCATGAATCATGAATTGAATCATGAATCATGAATCAAATATCGAATCATGAATCATGAATTGAATCATGAACTATGAATCATGAATTAAATCATGAATCATGAAGTGAATCATGAATTGAATGATGAATCATGAATCATGAAATGAATCATGAATTGAATCATGAATCTTGAATCATGAATTGAATCATGAATCATGAAATTAATCATGAATTGAATCATGAATTGAATCATGAAATGAATCAGGAATTGAATCGTGAATCATGAATTGAATCATGAATTGAATCATGAATTGAATCATGAATCATGAATCATGAATCATGAATCATTAATCATGAATCATGAATCATGAATTGAATCATGAATCATGAATCATGAATCGAATCATTAATCATGAATCATGAATCATGAATTGAATCATGAATCATGAATGATGAATCAAATCATGAAACATGAATTGAATCATGAATCATGAATCATGAATTGAATTATGAATCATGAATTGAATAATGAATCATGAATAGAATCATGAATTGAATCATGAATCATGAATCATGAATTGAATCATGAATCATAAATTGAATCATAAATCATTAATTGAATCATGAATCATGAGTTGAATCATGAATCATGAATTGAATCATGAATCTTGAATGGAATCATGAATCGAATCATGAATCATGAATTGAATCATAAATCATGAATTGAATCATGAATCATGAATCATGAATCATGAATTGAATCATGAATCATGAAATGAATCATGAATCATGAATCATGAATTGAATCATGAATCATGAATTGAATCATGAATCATGAATCTTATCATGAATCATGAATCGAATCATGAATCATGAATAGAATCATGAATCGTGAATCATTAATTGAATCATGAATCATGAATCATAAATTGAATCATGAATCATGAATTGAATCATGAATCATGAATCACGAATCATTAATTGAATCATGGATCATGGATCATGAATCATGAATCATGAATTATGAATTGAATCATTAATCATGAATCATGAATCATGAATTGAATCATGAATCATGAATCATGAATCAAATCATGAAACATGAATTGAATCATGAATCATGAATCATGAATTGAATCATGAATCATGAATTGAATCATGAATCAAATCATGAATCATGAATTGAATCATGAATCATGAATCATGAATCATGAATCATGAATCATGAATTGAATCATGAATCATGAAATGAATCATGAATCATGAATCATGAATTGAATCATGAATCATGAATTGAATCATGAATCATGAATCGAATCATGAATCATGAATAGAATCATGAATCATGCATCATGAATCGAATCATGAATCATGAATCATAAATCGAATCATGAATCATGAATTGAATCATGAATCATGAATCATGAATTGAATCATGAATCATTAATCGAATCATGAATCATGAATTGAATCATGAATCATGAATCATGAATTGAATCATGAATCATTAATCGAATCATGGATCATGAATTGAATCATGAATCATGAATCATGAATCATGAATTGAATCATGAATCATGAATGGAATCATGAATTGAATCATGAATCATGAATCATGAAATGAATCATGAATTGAATCATGAATTGAATCATTAATCATGCATCAAATCATTAATCATGAATCATGAATTGAATCATGAATCATGATTAGAATCATGAATTAAATCATGAATTATGAAATGAATCATAATTTGAATCATGAATCTTGAAATGAATCATGAATTGAATCATGAATCATGAATCATGAATTGAATCATGGATCATGAATCATGAATTGAATCATGAATCTTGAATCATGAATCAAATAATGAATCTTGAATCGAATCATGAATCATGAATCATGAATTATGAATCGAATCATGAATCATGAATCATGAATCACAAATCATTAATTGAATCATGAATCGAATCATGAATAATGAATTGAATCATGAATCATGAATTGAATAATGAATAATGAATAGAATCATGAATTGAATCATGAATCATAAATCATGAATTGAATCATTAATCATGAATTGAATCATAAATCATGAATTGAATCATGAATCATGAATCATGAGTTGAATCATGAATCATGAATTGAATCATGAATCATGAATTGAATCATGAATCATGAATCAAATATTGAATCATGAATCATGAATCGAACCATGAATCATGAATTGAATCATGAATTGAATCATGAATTGAATCATGAATCATAAATCATGAATTGAGACATTAATCATGAATTGAATCATAAATCATGAATTGAATCATAAATCATGAATCATGAATTGAATCATGAATCATGAATCGTATCATGAATCACAAATCATTAATTGAATCATGAATTGAATCATGAATCATGAATTGAATCATGAATCATAAATCATGAATCATGAATCATGAATTGAATCATGGATCATGAATAGAATCATGAATTGAATCATGAATTGAATCATGAATCATAAATCATGAATTGAGACATTAATCATGAATTGAATCATAAATCATGAATTTAATCATGAATCATGAATCATGAGTTGAATCATGAATCATGAATTGAATCATGAATCATGAATTGAATCATGAATCATGAATCAAATATCGAATCATGAATCTAATCATGAATCATGAATCATGAATTGAATCAAGAATCATGAATCATGAATCATGAATCATGAATTGAATCATGAATCATGAATCAAATATCGAATCAGGAATCTAATCATGAATCATGAATCATGAATCATAACTCATGAATTGAATCATGAATCATGAATTGAATCATGAATCATGAATTGAATGATGAATCATGAATCATGAAATGTATCATGAATTGAATCATGAATTGAATCATGAATTGAATCATTAATCATGAATTGAATCATAAATCATGAATTGAATCATGAATCATGAATCATGAGTTGAATCATGAATCATGAATTGAATCATGAATCATGAATTGAATCATGAATCATGAATCAAATATTGAATCATGAATCATGAACCGAACCATGAATCATGAATCATAAATCGAATCATGGATCACGAATTGAATCATGAATCATGAATCATGAATTGAATCATGAATCATGAAAAGAATCATGAATTGAATCATGAATCATGAATCATGAATTAAATCATGAATCATGAAATGAATCAATTTGAATCATGAATCTTGAAATGAATCATGAATTGAATCATGAATCATGAATCATGAATCAAATCATGAATCATGAATCGAATCATGAATCATGAATCGAATCATGAATCATGAATTATGAATCGAATCATAAATCATGATTCATGAATCGAATCATGATTCATGAATTGAATCATGAATCATGAATTGAATCATGAATCATGAATTGAATCATGAATCATGAATCACAAATCATTAATTGAATCATGAATGGAATCATGAAGCATGAATTGAATCATGAATCATGAATAGAATCATGAATTGAATCATGAATTGAATTATGAATCATAAATCATGAATTGAATAATGAATCATGAATAGAATCATGAATTGAATCATGAATCATGAATCATGAATTGAATCATGAATTATAAATTGAATCATAAATCATGAGTTGAATCATGAATCATGAATTGAATCATGAATCTTGAATTGAATCATGAATCAAATCATGAATCATGAATTGAATCATGAATCGAATCATGAATCATGAATTAAATCATGAATCATGAATCATGAATCATGAATTGAATCATGAATCATGAAATGAATCATGAATCATGAATTGAATCATGAATCATGAATTGAATCATGAATCATGAATCGAATCATGAATCATGAATCGAATCATGAATCATGAATAGAATCATGAATCGTGAATCATTAATTGAATCATGATTCATGAATCATAAATTGAATCATGAATCATGAATTGAATCATGAATCATGAATCACGAATCATGAATTGAACCATGAATCATGAATTGAATCATGAATCATGAATCACGAATCATGAATTGAACCATGAATCATTAATTGAATCATGGATCATGGATCATGAATCATGAATCATGAATTATGAATCGAATCATGAATCATGAATTGAATCATGAATCATGAATCATGAATCATGAATTGAATCATGAATCATTAATCGAATCATGAATCATGAATTGAATCATGAATCATGAATCATGAATTGAATCATGAATCATTAATCGAATCATGGATCATGAATTGAATCATGAATCATGAATCATGAATCATGAATTGAATCATGAATCATGAATAGAATCATGAATTGAATCATGAATCATGAATCATGAAATGAATCATGAATTGAATCATGAATTGAATCATTAATCATGCATCAAATCATTAATCATGAATCATGAATTGAATCATGAATCATGATTAGAATCATGAATTAAATCATGAATTATGAAATGAATCATGAAATGAATCATAATTTGAATCATGAATCTTGAAATGAATCGAATCATGAATCATGAACCATGAATTGAATCATGGATCATGAATCATGAATTGAA
>NW_027447599.1:0-28418 GCF_038048845.1 Mixophyes fleayi | reverse complement strand
TCCAGTTACATAGACTTTTACCTCCAACCATTGGTTACCCAACAACAGAGCTATCTGAGGGACACTGGCCATCTACTAGAGGTCCTAAAACACACACAATGGGAAAAGGATTTCCTCCTCCTTACATGTGATGTAGTTTCTCTCTACACTATTATAGATTATGAGGCAGGCTGTGCCCATACCAGGTCAGCTCTGGAGAAATTGTCAGACCTCCCCCCAGATCAAATAGAATTCCTGATCGATAGCATATCCTTTGTACTTCATCACAACTATTTTTGGACCAGTGGGAACTACTACAGACAGGTTCACAGGACTGCTATGGGCGCGAAGTTCGCGCCAAGTTACGCAAACCTGTTTGTAGCCACAACAAAAAGTTAGATATATAAAGAGGGCGCTCTGAGAACCTATTAGATACCTAAAATAAACAGAACTATGGCCAGTTGCAGCTCTCCTTACAGGCTCTGGGACCTGATTGAGGATATAAACATAGACAAAAAGAAAATTGAGAGCGCAAAAAACTGTAATCCACTAGTTGGATTAATTACAAATTCATTTATTATATAAAATAATATGTATTTAAGGATGATATAAATATACCATTACACATATTAATAAAACAATAGCCAGTATTAGGTATAACAAAAAACTGGCATATATCAGATTCAACACTCTTAATGTGTCAAAGCACATAAAATATTCCCTAGATGGATTCACAGCACTGTTTGTAGCCCACTGGGAGGAATCTCACATCTATAACAACAACCCCTTCCGTGAAAATATCCACCTTTGGCTCAGGTATATAGATGATATTTTCTATATTTGGAAGGGAGATCATACTACATTAGAAGCCTTCCTACAATACATCAATAACAATAAGTTAAATATGTCTTTTACCCACCAGGTCAGCGATACTAAAGTCAAATTTTTAGATCTAGAAATTTACATTGAAGAGGGTCAGATTGCCACCAAGAATTTTTTCAAGCAGGTAGACTGCAATTCCTATATCCACACCTCCAGTAGCCATCATCCAAACTGGCCAAAAAAACACCCCTAAGGGCCAATACACCAGATTGAGACTTTGTCTATAGGAAATCTGACAATCTCAAGACCAAACTCGTCAGCAGTACTATTGCCCCAGAAAAGAAAGGAGGGACCTGGCTTAATGAGACTAAAAAAGGCTTTTATTATTGTCACAGATGTTCAGTGTGCAAGAATAGCAAATTTAAGAGCACGAAACCGATCACTTCCTACATCTCAACCAGTACTGGGGAAGAGTTCCACATCAAGGAGAAACTGTCCTGCGACACAGCAGGGGTTGTATACCTTCTGGTGTGTCCATGTGGAAAACAATACGTAGGGAGGACTATTAGAAAACTTTCCACAATAATTGCAGAACACCAAAGGAATATCAAGAATGAACTTAAGACACATAGGGGCGTATTCAATTAGCCTTGATTTCGCGATTCCGATACTATTTAGCACGTTTTCATGTTAGCATAGAGTGCACACAATTCAATTCCCCTTATTTTACGCGTTTAAGTCGGAAATAAACATGTTACGCAAAATCTTACCAAGCCCATAGAACAAGTGCAGGCAGGTTATTCAATTGTAAATTTTCGCTTTAACGCATGTCCAACAAAATCGCGCTTAGTCATTTTTTCGATCGCACCATTGAAGGTCTTTTGAAAGCGTTAATGATTCCTTTAATGTCCAAACTTATTTTAATATGGGTCTTTTTTGATAATATTATACTCATTAAACTTCTCTAACTTGATAATTGTGTATTAAAAATAACTTTAATCCCATGAAAATAAAAAAGTTTGTAAAATGATATTTAAATACACCCCCTTTAGAAAAAAGCAAATGGTATAGTCCACTGGATTAAAATTAAAAACATTAATTTCATTTCTCATTCAACTGACCTGAGAGAAAACATTAGAGCTGAGACTGAGACAACTGTTTGGTTTTGTATATCTATATTTTTATCTAAAAATTTATATCTAGCAGTTAAGGATTTTTATTTCTATAAAATTGTTAATAGTTTAATATCTAGCATTATTTATAGTTAATGATTTATATTTCTATAAAACTGTTAATAGTTTAATAATAATAATAATAGTATTTATACTGCTAGGTAGTTAATTAATAATAATAATAATTAATTAATTAATTAATACCTACATTTTTTTAAAAAAAATTTTTTATAAGAAATTTACAAAGGCATTAGTAATGGAGCCATTTTCAACAAACGTTTGGCAGTTTATGTATGCAGCATGTATTGATGAATGTGCACATGCTGGTTTGCTTGTTGGGGGAGAGGAAAGAAATACTTTGGAAATAGAGGAGAATGTAGATGTGCATGTGGCTGCAAGTGAGGGAGAGAATGCTGTGGCTCCATTACTTGATGCAAGGCGTCGGGTCCCACGGCCCCGTCTGTACCGCACACGTCGGTTACTTGATGGGGTCCCTAAGGATGAGGTGATAAGATTATATCGCCTATCCTCAGTTGCAATTTATTCTTTATATGACCTCCTTAAAGAGGACCTGGAACCAACAGTCCCCACAAACCATGCTGTGCCTGGATTGGCAAAGCTGCTTGGGGCATTGCATTTTTTAGCGTCGGGAACCTTTCAACCGACATTGTCTGTAATTGCGGGTTTCTCCCAACCCACATTTTTACGGAGTTTGTTCCAGGTCCTTAAAGCCATGAAAAAACATACTAGGGAATTTATTAAATTCCCAGTCTGAATTAGAATGGCAGGAGGTCAAATCCAATTTTTATAGTGTGGCACATATGCCAAATGTCCTGGGTGCAATAGATTGCACCCATGTGGCACTCACACCTCCGGACAGAATGGAAGAGAGCTTTCAAAACCGAAAGCACTTCCATTCCATGAATGTGCAGATGGTGTGTGATGCCAGAAAAAAAATCCTAAATGTTTGTGTTGGTGTCCCTGGTTCCTCTCATGATTCTTTTATTTTGCAGAATTCAGGAGTGTTCAAGTGGTTTGAGGAGGGAGATTTTCCTCATGGATGGCTCCTGGGTAATTTATATCTAGGTAATCGCTATTAATAATTATTTCTAAAATGAGAAGAGCACTAATAAAATAAAAAATTTTTTTTAATAGGTGATGCAGTATATGGGAGCCAGCCCTGGTTGCTGACTACAGTGTCCAATCCAATTTCTGATGCTGAAAAAAGGTACCAAGCGGCACATATAGCCACCAAAGGTGTAATTGAGCGTACCTTTGGGCTACTTAAGAGCCGGTTCCGCTGTTTGGACAGGTCCGGCGGTGCGCTTCTGTACTCACCATCAAAAGTTTGCCTTATTGTTATTGCTTGCAGCATTCTGCACAATATCTGTTTGGCAAATAATTTGGAGGTAGAGATAGATCCTGCTGTTTTACAGGATCAAGACCTTTCTTCAGCCACAGCATTTGGTCGGGAAACAGGAACTCGTGAGCGCCAGCGTTTAATTTTGGATTTTTTTCATGTAAGTGTAAATTTTATTACGTCATAATTTTTTTTTATAAATATAAATATAAATTAATTAATAACTAATAGTTTATCTTTTTTTTTTGTTTTTTTTTCAGGACTTCAAATTAATTAGTGGGAGATATCTCAAACAATCATCGTTCGGCGTTCGATTAAAGGATTTATATATATATATATATATATATATATATATATATATATATGTTTTTATTTGAAAATATGTTTAATGTTAATAACAGTTAGTTAAGATAAAAGGATCCAGTGACTGGATTTTAAAGACCAAGGCCATGAAGCTTTTCAAGAGCCAGCTTCTTGGACAGGTGGGTGTCATCATATGTAAACTGCACTATGCTATGTTCTGTGTGATGTAACCTTATGTAAAGTATCACTACTGACACATAATCACACTGAAATTACCTTTTTTCTCTTTTCCTTTCTCCAAAATGTACCTGTCACATCCATTTCACTGTGGATTGCAGACGGAACCAGCGACTGGATTTTAAAGACCAAGGCCATGAAGCTTTTCAAGAGCCAGCTTCTTGGACAGGTGGGTGTCATCATATGTAAACTGCACTATGCTATGTTCTGTGTGATGTAACCTTATATAAAGTATCACTACTGACACATAATCACACTGAAATTACCTTTTTTCTCTTTTCCTTTCTCTAAAATGTACCTGTCACACCCATTTCACTGTGGATTGCAGACGGAACCAGCGACTGGATTTTGAATAGTCCATGGAATATTGGCCCACTTCTATTGTTTGTTTTTTGTTAAATATAATGTATACTATTTAATTACCACCAAAAACCTAAATTATAAGAGAAATGATTGTTTCTTTGTATCCAAAAAAGTTAATCACTCTTTAAAATGTATTAATAAATTTTTTCTAACCAAATTGATGTGTTGAACAAATATTTATTTTTCTATTATATTGTATAACAATCTTTCTAGATTATAATAATGAAAGACACATGTTTCAAACAAAACTATAACATCTTTTAATAATTTACATATTTTCTTTGTGCAATAAAATTTATATATCACAATTTAATTTTTCTGTGGTCTTTGCTTTTCTCCAATTTCTTGTATTTTTCAGAGTAGTTCTTCTATCCTATTCAGTTGGCTGTGAATTATTTAAAAAAGTGTTTAATTTTTATTTATTTTTTTAAAAACATAATAGTTGAATAAAAATTGCAACATTAGCATCATTAACAATCAATCCTCTATTTTAATTTTCATTAGGATTAAGTATTATCTTTTAAAAAATCACTGATAATATTTCTGGAACTTTTTTTTTTTTTTGCACTGTTATCAATAACATTTAACATTGATTTTTTTTTTACAATGAATGTTACAATTGTTAAAAACATTAACATATAAAAACAATTTAATATACATTTATATATCAATAACATACCGTGGTTAATTATAGGTAAAACTAAATTCTTGTCGTTAGTTCTTCTTTGGGATAACTTCATGATTTGTAGCATAGACCATTAGATGATTATAAAATCTTTTGTCTAAGGGATTTAAACAGAAAAAAAATATATAAAATACCTAATATAAAATGTAACATAATTAGATTAATTTTAACACAAATATTACACTTACCATTGTTAAATATTCTTCCAGTAATTGAAGGATTACGTGTATTTTCAACTAAAAAAAAAAATTTTTTTTTTTGTAAAATACATACATATAGGCATTCATATACACATATATCTATGTATCTATATACACACACACACATATATATATATATATATATATATATATATATATATATATATATGTATGTATAAATGTGTGTGTATATATATATGTATAAAAATAAAATAGAAGACAGGGGGCGCCACACATAGTGCAATTATAAGTGATACATAGTCGTATTCATCCAGAGATATATAATTCCCGTACCAGATATTCAAAGTAATCAAGCCAATGATTTATATGATGAATTCCTTCTGATGGCACCACGAATAACCTGGTAATCAAGGTAATCCTGGATAGTAGATATCACCTCCTGACATAGGGCAAGATGAACAGCTACAAACTAATATACAAGCCACAATGGTGTGATACCGTAAATGAACCAGACCAATATGCTTAAAAAGACGTCTAGATTGTCGCCGGCTGGTACCTTCCTCATCTGCAGACAGGTGTTGAATGACTGGGGAGCTGTCTGCTGAATTTAAGTATTGGTCAGTTTTTAGATCTGCCCTTCACAAGCACTCTATTGGAAGTTTTGGGTATATCTCTCTCTCTATGTATGTATGTATGTATGTATGTATGTATGTATGTATGTATGTATGTATCTATATATATATATATATATATATATATATATATATATATCTATATATGAAATGTATATCTTTATGAATTAATAAAAATATCCAAATACAAACCTTTTTACATGTAAGGTTCATTGTGATCATCAAAATGAAATATTCCAAAATGTTCAAACGTTGAAAACTTGTTGCTCCATATTTATCAACAGATCAATTATATCTTCTATTTCTGAAAAAAAAAAAAATTACAGAAATATATTGTTACTAAAATGTTATTTAATATTAAATATGACCATAGATTGGGTTAGTGAACGTACTAAATATTGAAGTATTAGATAATAAAAAAAATAGATAGACATTTGACTTACGTTGGGGGTAGATTGCATCACTGGATCCTCTGATGATGAAGATGATAGTAGTCTTCTTCGTGCAGATTGCAATTCTTCTGGGCTTGGCCTTGCAGACTGCACTGTCAAATCCAACGGTATCTCTGGGGTCCTTAAGCTGCTTATAGCACTTTGTGGTTGTCCTGTTTGAGGGATGGTTCCTGACACATTCCACTCTGGAAAATTAACCAAAAGGTTTTCCAAAAGCCTTCTTGAGCGCATTTCTTCATTTAAACTTTGAAGGTTGGTGGCTATGAGGATATTGGCACCTGCAGTCTGTTACTGGTTCTGCAAAATTTGGTCTAGAGTATTGGAAATTCTTCCAATATTCACTTCGGTTCTTTCTTGGGAGGCTAAGATTCCGGAAAGAATAGTGGCAATGTCTCGATTGGTGTTTATCTGTAATTGCCTCTGTTTCGACATTTCCTCAGTAAGTCCGACAATGGCATCTTTGATTCCTCTCATCTTGTCTTCCATTGTTCTCCGAAACACTTCCTGGGAGTTTTCCATTTCTCTTGCAAGTGTTGTAAGTCTAGGAAAACTAGATGTGAAAGGTGCACTTTCCCCACGTTGTATTCTAGATTGTGAAGTGTCTTCCAAACGGTGAAATGTTTGCTGCAGGGCCTCAAAAGCTGTGGTTGTTGTTGTAGCTATTTTGAAAGAAAAAAAAAAAATATACACATACATACATATAGAAACTCACAACTATTTATTTAGAAACATGCTATATTGGTTGACATTATTAATTAAAAAATATAATTATGACTCTACACTTACGCTGAATCACAGGAATTTCTGGTGAAAATGATAAAGAACCAGACTGATGGGAGTCTTCTGATTCTGGAAAAATAAAACATTATTACATTTTTTAATGACGTTAGTTACATTTGTTAGTATAATAAGGTCAGTATGAACTTGGCACTTTGTATTAATGATGGAAATTTACTGATAGATACACAAAACGGTTGATTTATATCCTAAATGACCAGGGCCCTCTTACCAACTATTTGGGCCCCCGTGTAAAGCCATGCACCTGGGCCCATATACGTCTGAGGCAGCGCAAGACAAAAAAAAAACAAAAACCAGAGAAAAAAACCCACAAACTTACCTTTAGGACAGCTGGCGATCTGGCTACCTCCCTGTTCTCCTCCTCCTTCACATTCCGCAATGCTTGACTGGCGGGCGTTATGACGTGTCACCCAAAATGCACTGCCAGCGCCACACGGAGGAGGACAACAGGGAGGGAGCCAGATCGCCAGCTGTCCTAAAGTAAAATTTATTTTTTTTCTTGCGCTGCTTCGGAAAGACTTACCTAGCCTGCAGGGCCCCCGGGCACCTGCCCACTGTGCCCAATGTGAAAGAAGCCCCTGTAAACGACTAACCTATATACCTTTAATCAGTGGCCTATGATGAAATTTATAAATAGCTGCTAAGTTGAAATTTTTGTCCAAAGAAAATTTTTACTTACCATTTCTAGCAAAATTACATGTTTCTGTATCCTCAATAGGGGTTACATCACTGTCTGCAGCTCTTGCCTCTTGTTGCTTCTCTCTCAGGTTTTCTAAGGATAAACAATAAAACATGTTGCTATTATTATCTAATTGTAAATGATTTATTTCCTCATCAACAGATTATTTTAACCTAATGACAATTTGAAATATTTAACAAATAAACAAAAAAAAAAGGCATTGCAATGTTGAATGTAGAATGTATATTGCACTATCATTCACCTGTAACGGATTCCGAAATGTTCTGCAATGACGCCAATTCTGTCCTTGAACTACATGGTTGCTCTTCAAATGCAGTCTCTGAAACATAAGCAATGTTAAAAATTTGCCAAAAATCGGATTTTAATAAATTTAAGATTTTTTTTTTTAAAACCAACCTCTTCTTCTTTTTTCAGTGATGTTAGTCACCGTAGAAACTGATGATACACTCATTCGTTTTCTTGGCATTTCTGTTTGAAATTGCTTTGTTTTAGATTATTACAAGACATAGATATATTTTTTTAAAAAAAAAAATGTAAAAATTTTTTTCATACATACCTGTTGTTGCACGCGATCCTTTTTTCTTATAGAGTAGGATGTCTTTGTGTGTTTGAACTACCCAAAAAACAAAATTTAAATGGTTTTTAGATATTGATTGAGGACATACACATATTTTTAAAACAAAAATTGCCCCTGACACTCAAAATTGCCCCATGACTAATGTTTGCCCAAAAAAAATAATGCCTGATTCATTAAGCATTTAACTATATAAACTGCTAATTTTGGTCACTCGGCCAAAATAATGTTACAATGAAAGGGCTGCAAAATATTATTATGTTTTTCAAAAAAACCCAATACTGACTGTTTTTTCACGTAACACACAAATATCATCTGTGTACAAATAAGCTCTCAAAGATTAGTGCAACAGGAAAAAACAGGCAGTATTTAACTTATGTGCAACTCAGAATACTAAACTTGCACACCTTGCATTGTTGCATGTTTTTGTCCAGGATACTTAAATAACGTTTCTAAACTTACGATCCTTAATGAATCATGGGCCATGTCATTAAATAGATTAGAATTAAATTATAAAAAAAATATATGGTTCAAGACCAAACTCCTCCTTTATATGCCTTATTTTACAGTATCATATATATATATATATATATATATATATATATATATATATATATATATATATATATATATATATATATCCAAAAACGTAATAAACAATGGCGCTCACAGCAGTATTGTATAAAGTTAGTATAGAGAAAGTCCACACATACACCTCTTCCACATATGGAGGCAGCCTTCCTTATAATAGGTGGGTAAATCCAGAATCAAATAGAAAGTCAAACAAGGATACGGCGCACAATGGTGTGTTACTAGGAATTTATCCCAGGTTCAGTGGGGAAATAATAGTATAGTCAATGGATCAAAGTTCCACGTTTGCTGGACGGTCTTATAGGACCAAGGGTATGAGTCCAGTTTGCACATATAAAAGACAGAATAATATAGGCATAGGATTAGTAGAAGCAGTGTGTTAGTGATAGCCCATCACCATAGTATTACACACCCAAAGGAAATTATATCGCTTATCTGTATGATTAATCCAAAGACTGGAACACAGCTTAACAACCACTTCACTTTCAATATTATGTGGTCAGCATTCTCAGCAACTGCAAGTCTGGTCTCCAGTCAAAAACATCAGCATACTGTAAACATCATATCTCTCTTCCACTCAATGGGTAAGAAAAAAAGGAGATAATACACTATATGGTGTAGTATTTCAAGGTAACAGTATTTAATCAGGATTTTAACATATAAAATGCACACTCACAAAGAGTAATAATAATGCAAGCTTATCTGAAATTCAGGTATCAGATATACCATGTCCTCAGGTACAGCAGGAACCTCCCACAGTCTTCCGCACAGGATTGACTGATGGTGTGGTGACCCAAATACACAGGAACAGTTGGAAAGAAGCCTCTACGCGTTTCGTCCTCAAACAGGACTTCCTCAGGAGGTGATAAGTGTGGCCTAAAACCAGGGATTATTTATAGTAATGCGCATCGCCATTTTGCGCATGCGCATTGCGCTAGACGAACTGCGCATGCGCATTGCGCTAGATGAACTGCGCATGCGCGACCCATCGGTCTTACTGCCCATGCGCGGCTACGATACTGTCGTATTTACTAATCACAGACAGTCTCCTATTCAGCTATTCAAGGTGTAGTTGAGGGATATAGTGCAAGGATGAGAGGGAAGATTTAACAGTGATTATGATAAAGTTAAATGCAATACATGGCGGTGGCCATCTTGGTAAAGGGGAATTCTAGTGGAATGACCTTTTTGTCGGCCATATTTGTACAGGTGATGGCGGTGGCCATCTTTGTAAAGGAAATGTGAATAAATGGCTCCAGAAAACGGCCATCTTAGTGCAGGTGCTAAAGTGCTGGAAATAGTGATAGATATCGGGATCTAAGGATCCAATGTAGGTGGACACAATATAAAATATAAGACATTTACAAATATACAGTAAATATATATAGAATAGTGCATGAATAAGGTAAGATAGATTACATATAGTATATGCAAGTGAGTCATTATAAATATGTCCTAATCAATTACAAATTGTAACAGGGTAGTGGCTCAGATATGCATTACAATCATAGAGTATACCATTATAAAATGTTAACTTAAAACAATACATAGCACGAGAATAGTTCAGGTAAAGTAAACCATAAAACATATAAAAATACATAAAAATACATATAAAAATACATAAAAGTCATAAAAGATCATAGAAAAGGTGCAATTTCATAGCCTTCATTAAAACCAGCAGGGGCCAAAGTACCTAATTGGAAAATCCAGAACATCTCACGTCTAGACAACTTCGTCTGGATATCTCCCCCTCTTGGACCTAATCGAACATTTTCAATTCCTTTAAACGTAAGGGAACTAGGGTCTGAGTTATGTATGTTAATGAAATGTTTAGATACTGAATGTGATTCTATTCGGTTTTTTATATTGCGGACATGCTCTTGTATCCGCAATTTCAGTGGTCTCTTAGTTTTGCCCACATACTTCAATCCACATGAGCACTCTAATAGGTAAATCACGGATGATGTTTGGCAATTCATGAATTGTTTAATGTCATATTTTATGCTGTTGTCATGATTATAGAATATTTTCTTGTCTGGATGTGCATATTTGCACATATTACAGTGATTGCATTTGTTAAATCCCTTGATTTCCAGGAATGTTTTTTTAGTGTTCAGGGTACTTTCTGGTATCATACTGGGAGCTAGAGCGTCTTTAAGGTTTCTGCTCTTGCGGAAAACAATATCAGGTTTAGTGGGTAGGATACTAGCTAGAATGGGATCCATTCTCAATACTTCCCAGTGTTTGGTTAATGTTGACCTAATCCTACGTTCACCTACGCTATAATTGGTGATGAACGGAACATATCCAGTTTTTGGTTCCTTATTCTTATACTGCATTAATTCATTCCTATTTGTCGCCTCTGTTTTTTTCAGAGCATCTAGTAGTAGATGTTTAGGATATCCTCTATCTTGGAAGCGTTGTGCATATATGGAAAGTTGGGTTTTGCATTGGGAATCATTGCTACAGTTTCGCTTAATTCTGGAGAATTGTGAAAAGGGGATATTTGTTTTCCATCTATTAACATGGCTGCTCTTGAAGTGTAGATAGCTATTAGTATCAACAGTCTTGATGAAATTTTGGGTTTCAACTTCATTGTCTGAGCCCGTCAAGACTAGATCTAAAAACTCAATATTATGTTTATTGCGGTTTGCAGTGAATCTAAGATTGTGGTCATTATTATCAATGTATGTTAAAAATGAATTAATGGAATCATCATCTCCTTCCCAGACCATTAGAATGTCATCTATGTATCTCTTATAAAATTTAATGTGCTTCGAGAAAGGGTTAGGATTATAGATATATATTTTCTCCCAACTTCCCATAAACAGATTTGCGAAGCTTGGCGCAAAAATTGTCCCCATCGCGGTTCCGCAGGTCTGGAGGTAAAAGCTGTCTAAAAATTTGAAATAATTATGAGTAAGGATAAAATTAATTAACTCACAAATAAAATCTTTATGGTCTTGGGATAGATCGGGGTCAGAATTTAAAAACTCCCTGCATGCGTTGATGCCTCTATTATGTTCAATTGCTGTGTAGAGAGATTGCACATCTATGGTGAGCCATGTATATTCTGGACACCATTTGAAATTTTCAAATAGGTTAAGTACGCTAGTTGTGTCTTTCAAATAGGACTCTAATTTAGTTACATATTTGCTCAAAAAAACATTTACGTACTCTGAGGAATGAGAAGTTAAAGAATCTATACCAGCGATTATAGGTCTCCCTGGAGGTTTATCAAGTGATTTATGTATCTTCGGGAGATAGTAAAATATAGGAATGATAGGGTTCAAAACTAGGAGATATTGATACTCTTCTTTAGTTAGAACATATTTTCGTAGACCCTTCAAGATGGTGTCCCTTAAAGTGGATATAAAGTCAGGCGTTGGATCCTTTTGTAATTTTGTGTATGATGTTTCATCACTTAGAAGTCTCTCGGCTTCCTCAATGTATGCTTGTCTATCCAGCAACACAATGCCCCCCCCTTTGTCCGCTTGTTTAATAATTAGGTCTTTGTTATTAGTTAGAGTTTCTATGGCTGTTAATTCTTGTTTAGATAGATTAGGGTACCTTGGATTCTTATAATCCATGTGGCATAAATCCTTCACTACCAATTCCTGGAAAAGGTCTATGTGACTACTTCTAGATTCTAATGGATAAAATTTTGAAGTAGGCTTCAAGCCTGATTTAGAAGCATTCTCATAGTTAGAAATTATTGCCGTCTCTTTCCTAGCAAAGTGTCTTTTTAATGTTAATTTCCTTGTAAATTTATTGATGTCTATAAACATTTGGAACTTGTTAGGTTTTGTAGTAGGGGCAAATGAAAGGCCTTTACTAAGTACTGAAAATTCTGATGTGCTCAATTGGTGTTTGGACAGGTTAAAAATCCCATTAGTTTTTAACGTTCCATTGTCGATGTGGTGTATTTTCTCCTTATCTTTCTGAATGCCCCCTCGTTTTCCCCTTCTTCCGTGTGCCTGCGTTTCAGTGGCGAAGCTATTCTTATATTCTCTCTTACGTGTTTCCTGTCTCCCCCCCTTTCGTGTAACATTCGAACTGGAGACAAAAAATCATCACTGTCGCTAGCATCCACCCTGTCTAATGTGGTAAATCTGTTTCTGAGAGGCAAGTGCTCAACAGGGCGATTCTGCTGAGGACTAGTTCTAGATCTTTTCTGTCCATGTTGGACTGTTTGCCAGTTAGTATCCATTTTCGGGGCACTATTCGGATAGGGGGTATTTTTATAGTTGTGTTGTGGAACATGTCTTTTCCACTGTTTGATGTTTTTGGTGTCATAATCATGCTTATCCCTCATAAATTTCTTCTCTTTAGTTCTAATTACTTCCGTCTCAACTCTTTCTAGCTTTTTATTGAGTACCTGTTCGTTAATACGATAATCTTCTTTATCTTTATGTGGTTCTAACAGGGAGTCTTTAATGTTGATTTCTTCCTCTACCTGATGAAACAATTTCTTTTTCTCATGGATGATAAGTTTTATGAGTTTAACTGAACAATCATGTAAAGCCTGGTCCCATTCTTTCATGAATTCAGTATTGTCAGTCCCAAAAGTGGGGGATTTGTTGATACGTAAGCCCCTGGGGATGAGGTCCACTGCAATGTAATGTTCTAGACCCTTCACATCCCACCAAATACGTGTTTCTCTCACCAAAAGTTTTTCCACATCCCAAAATAGACTATCCAGATCAGATGTTAAGTCTAGTGGGTTGGCATTATCGTTAAATATTTTTTGGCAACGATTAGTTCTTTGTGAGATTCTGTCTGTGTTTCTCCACATCTTTACGTGAAGATTTACAATCTGTTAGTGCAGCCTTGTTAAAACAAAAACCAAAGTATAGTATATCCAAAAACGTAATAAACAATGGCGCTCACAGCAGTATTGTATAAAGTTAGTATAGAGAAAGTCCACACATACACCTCTTCCACATATGGAGGCAGCCTTCCTTGTAGTAGGTGGGTAAATCCAGAATCAAATAGAAAGTCAAACAAGGATACGGCGCACAATGGTGTGTTACTAGGAATTTATCCCAGGTTCAGTGGGGAAATAATAGTATAGTCAATGGATCAAAGTTCCACGTTTGCTGGACGGTCTTATAGGACCAAGGGTATGAGTCCAGTTTGCACATATAAAAGACAGAATAATATAGGCATAGGATTAGTAGAAGCAGTGTGTTAGTGATAGCCCATCACCATAGTATTACACACCCAAAGGAAATTATATCGCTTATCTGTATGATTAATCCAAAGACTGGAACACAGCTTAACAACCACTTCACTTTCAATATTATGTGGTCAGCATACTCAGCAACTGCAAGTCTGGTCTCCAGTCAAAAACATCAGCATACTGTAAACATCATATCTCTCTTCCACTCAATGGGTAAGAAAAAAAGGAGATAATACACTATATGGTGTAGTATTTCAAGGTAACAGTATTTAATCAGGATTTTAACATATAAAATGCACACTCACAAAGAGTAATAATAATGCAAGCTTATCTGAAATTCAGGTATCAGATATACCATGTCCTCAGGTACAGCAGGAACCTCCCACAGTCTTCCGCACAGGATTGACTGATGGTGTGGTGACCCAAATACACAGGAACAGTTGGAAAGAAGCCTCTACGCGTTTCGTCCTCAAACAGGACTTCCTCAGGCGGTGATAAGTGTGGCCTAAAACCAGGGATTATTTATAGTAATGCGCATCGCCATTTTGCGCATGCGCATTGCGCTAGACGAACTGCGCATGCGCATTGCGCTAGACGAACTAGCGCAATCCCTGGTTTTAGGCCACACTTATCACCTCCTGAGGAAGTCCTGTTTGAGGACGAAACGCGTAGAGGCTTCTTTCCAACTGTTCCTGTGTATTTGGGTCACCACACCATCAGTCAATCCTGTGCGGAAGACTGTGGGAGGTTCCTGCTGTACCTGAGGACATGGTATATCTGATACCTGAATTTCAGATAAGCTTGCATTATTATTACTCTTTGTGAGTGTGCATTTTATATGTTAAAATCCTGATTAAATACTGTTACCTTGAAATACTACACCATATAGTGTATTATCTCCTTTTTTTCTTACCCATTGAGTGGAAGAGAGATATGATGTTTACAGTATGCTGATGTTTTTGACTGGAGACCAGACTTGCAGTTGCTGAGTATGCTGACCACATAATATTGAAAGTGAAGTGGTTGTTAAGCTGTGTTCCAGTCTTTGGATTAATCATACAGATAAGCGATATAATTTCCTTTGGGTGTGTAATACTATGGTGATGGGCTATCACTAACACACTGCTTCTACTAATCCTATGCCTATATTATTCTGTCTTTTATATGTGCAAACTGGACTCATACCCTTGGTCCTATAAGACCGTCCAGCAAACGTGGAACTTTGATCCATTGACTATACTATTATTTCCCCACTGAACCTGGGATAAATTCCTAGTAACACACCATTGTGCGCCGTATCCTTGTTTGACTTTTTATATATATATATATATATATATATACACACACACACACCTGACCTAACAACACATACAACACATACATCGATACACACACACACACATATGTGTGTGTACATATATTAAAATATATACACATACATACTATGGTGTAAGAGACAAGAAAACAAACACACACATACACAAAAACATGTGCACATTTTAGACCATAAGAACAGTATATTAAAGGTAGACGTGTACATATAAGAGTGTTTATTACGATAAAAATGGATCAATATCTACAATTTAACCACTATGGCTATATTTATCCATTTATATGTTAATAAACACACTTATATATACATGTCTAGCTTTAATATACTTTTTTTATGTTCTAAAACGTTCACATGTTTTGGTGTATGTGTGTGTTTGTTTTCTTGTCTCTTACACCATAGTATGTATGTGTATATATTTTAATATATGTACACACACACCTAAAAAATAAAGATATATCTATATATAATCATATGCACACATTCACAACCACCTGTTTAATGTTTATTCATTCATCTATATCAAAAATATAACTAAAATGGGTATATTTTAGATAAAGAGAAATGAGTATACATAAAACAGTGGTGATTGAGAATGTGTGCATATAAAATATATAAATATATTTAATTTACATTGAAAAAAACTTTTGGCTGCATGATATACACACACCAAAATCCTATGTTATTATTGTCAAGGTGGGGTTCTTCTACATATTGGTTTGTATGTATACAGATTTCAATCGACAGCTGTGTGTACATTGTAAAATAAATTTTGTATACAAACAACACAAATGTACAGTAACAATAACCATGGGCAATGATAACATATGATTTTCGTTTGAGAATATATTTTAGACATGAGATATGTGTGTGTGTCTGTGTACATGTGTGTGACTGGTAAAATATATATAAGTATCAATATAGTCAAACAAAAAACACTTACCAACTTGGCTGGCAGCTGTGTCAGGACGTCCTTTTGAGCTTTTCTTAGATGGCCACTTGGAAGTTGGCTCTACAATTAAATTTTACAGTGTTAAAATTAAAATTATTTTAAAAAATAATAAAAAATAAAAAAAATTTAATTAACACATCATCATAGATATAAACATATATACATACCTTCTGATAAATATGTTGAAGGTTCCTCTGTGTCCACAGCACCTTCCACACCTTCCACGAGTACAGGATCCAGGACCTCAGACAGCCTCACTTCCCAGGGTTTCATGCTGATATTTGCAGGTTTCCCACCACCAGTTCCTTTTGAATGCCTCTTGGACGCAGCCATCTTCTTTACAATCCGCTTACAGTCCCGGAAACGTTTCCTGCAATGCTCAATAGATTTTGGAACTTGCCCACAAGAAGTCACCTTGTCAGAGATCTGACGCCAGATCTGGTTCCTCTGCTGATGACTTGTGACATGTGCCCGTTTACCATAAAGTACATCATAGTTTGTTACTATCGTGTCCACCAGGATGTTGTTCTGCTGCTCAGAGAAACGAGGTGCTCTGGTGATGTTACTACCACCTTCCTCAGGATCATCACCATCATCTTCTTCAGCCACTGTAGATTGCTGCGAGGGTCTGGTAGCCACTTTTTTAAGGAATCTCTGTCTTCTTCTTTCTTGTGCTCGATCTCTTTCTTCTGTTTCATGCTGCCACTCTTCTCCACTGCTATCTTCTTCATCCAGGTGTACCTGTTCAGAAAGATTTTCCCTATGCTCCCTAGACATACTGATAAATAAAAGTAATGCTGGAGCTAAAAAGTAACTAAACTTTTATTTAATTGTGATTATTGCACACTTTTTCTGTATGCAGTATATTGATGTCTGCTATTAAATAAAATGTGTGGTGTTGTGTAGTGTTTGATTTAGTGTGTGGTGTTAGTACTGTGTAAAAATATAACTTACTATAATGTAATGCAAAATAAAATGTAATGCAATGTATGTAAATAATGTGAAAATAATGAATAAAGGTATATAAAGATGCAAAAAGTACAATCCAGAATCTCACAAAACCAGAAGGTCTCAGGAATCAGCCACCAGCATCGAAATCTCTGCAAAATGGCACTTTGCAAAACAAAGTTGTTGTTTTTTACAGAAATGTGGGCGGGAAATCGCGAACGGCGGGAAAAGGGTAAAAAAAAAAAGCACTTCGTACAAGTCGGATATTATGCGATAAGGGGCTGGGTTAGGTATTACAATTGAATACCGTAATTTTCGGGAAGTTGATTTTTTGCGATGTCCGCGGTTCCGCTTATTCGCAATATATTACGCGAATACGCGGAATTGAATACCCCCCATAGTGTCCCTGAACACTTTTCAAAGTATCACCATCATGACTATTCCCTCCTTAAATTTATAGGTATTCAAAAAGTAGAAAAACCTTGGAGGGGAGGCGATTTTATAAAAAAAGATCTCACAGGAAGAAACCAAACATATCTACAACTTAAAGACTCTAGCACCGAATGGTCTAAATATTGATTTTGACCTAAATACTTTCTTATGATTCCTGTGTCCATCTTATATTTAAATTACTTTGCATTTATTCTGCACATTTTCCATCAATCACGACTGCTACATGTTTCAGACTAAGTCGTTTGCCCGCAGTTTTTTGTGGGCGTGCCTCACCCCTTCAATCAACAAATACCCGATCACTGAACAGTCATGCTAATCGGCATACTATAAGAAGGCCCTCTCCCTGACACAACACTCATTGTTTTTTTTTCCCTGAAGAAGCCCCCCCGTGGGGTGAAACGCGTAGGTATTACACCACAAACAGCACTGATATCGATATCTTTACTACCATAACACCTTCTATAAAGCGACACTCGACTTCCGCTTTTTAGCGCGCATGCGCCACGAGCCGACTCTTCTCTCTCCCACAACCCAGTGGGCCTGTCTACTACGAGACTTGCAACGAGAGGAACCGGAGGATGCATCCTCGGTAAGTGCACTACCCCCATCGCGGACTTAATAGCGCCACATCAAGCGGAATACCGGTTTACGGGTTTGAGCTCTTATTTCTATATGACACACGGACTATTGTTTTTGAAGATTAATACTTATAGTGCGTCAGCCTATACGTCCGGTTTACGGTTTATTTGATTCATTCACTAGTCCAGCTCATAGAAATGTGAAACAAGGGATTTACAGACTCTATTGGACTATTGCTATAGAAGCGTTTTTACGATCCCTTTTGTGTTTCAGCTGGTCAAGAGATTATGAGACTATTTACATGGTCTTAAGGTACAGCTTGGCGGTATGATTTACCTGCTTCCGGAATAAACACGAGCAGAAGCTGTGTATATATTTATATCCCAGTTTTACTATAAAGTACCTAATTGAATTGGGAAATCCGTTCCCGATGGATGAACTACAGTGTTTACTCCTCCTGTGATCACACTTACTTCAGTGGCTAAGCCGGCTGGCTTTAGCATCAGGAGCGAGTGACTGTTGTCCAAGACTTCTGTCACAACGAACTGTACAAAACACATATGATTCATGATATGTGTTCATATGTTATCCACCGTAGTTGTTTTATTACTCTCAAACCTCTCACCTTAATAAACACGAGTACACCGGCTGGTTTACTTGTTTAAAATCATTTGTATTGTTCATCACATTTTTACCTTTCTTCCCCCCCCCCCCCTCTCTCTATCCCAGCGCCGGGGAACCTGGCATATTCTACGTTAGGGGTTGGGACCATTCCCCTTCTGTCTTTTTTCCCCTGGCTGCAACCACTCTCTCTTGGGAAGCGCAGATTATCCATTTCTGTTTAACACACACACACACACACACACACATTAACCCGTGCATAATACTCATGCATTCTTGTCAAATCAAGCTACTTAAGGTCTTAAAAAGGTTCTTGTCATGCATTTGGGCCTAGCCCAGGCCTTCTCAGGGAAAGCGCGTTACTTCCCGACGCAAGCTCCCTTTTTAATGTGTGTTCATGAGGTAAAATTACCTTACGAAAATGAGTTTGAGCCCTCCACTCGTCAATTTAGGCTTTTACTTTTATATATTAGATAATGCTAAGAATTTAGTAGGTCAGTGTATAACTCCGCCCAGCAGGTGGCGCTGCAGCTTTTTTTTTTTCACACAGACTAACACACGCCGCTAGGCTTATATACATTAGAGATATATATATATATATATATATACATACACACACACACACACACATCTCAATGTAGATACATAGAATAAACAGTGTATTTTTTATATAATTATACATAGATTCAAGTTTTGTATTTCTAAAGTTCTCCCTATTGTATAAGAGGCCTCATGCTGCCATAGGGACTAAGAGGAGGTTGAAGGGGAGTTGCAGCCCTTCCAATGTAATGAGATGTGGCTTTTGAATATCTTTGCAAGAGTTTTTTTTTTAACTGTCATTATACAAATCTACTTGACTATCAGCTTCTTTTAAGTGATTTTTGATACCAACTACCGTTTGATTTGTTTTGATATGCTGTTGCATTCATCAAGCCTTCTGCCTATTTATGCAAGACTGTCCATCTAATTTTATGTTTGTCTCTAGGTTGCAACCTATATTTAATGGTCTACTTATTGCTTATTTCTGTGCAAGAATAAATTAATTCATTTTACAATAAACATTATTTCCATTTGTGCCAAGATCTCTTCTGTTCTCCTGTATAGGAGACCAACAGATATTGTTGATTCTCCGCATCTACACTTGCAAATTAGGTATTGATTTTGAAAAACTCTATACAAAACGCTAGCTGGCAAAATGCGCTGGTCATGAGGAATCTAAGTTGCTAATCAGAAAACACTTTGGGGTAAATTTATCAAGCTGCGGGTTTGAAAAAGTGGTAATATTGCTTATAATAACTAGTTAACTAATTCTAGCTGTCATTTTGTAGAATGTACTAAATAAGTGATCGCTAGAATCTGATTGGATGCTGTAGGCAACATCTCTACTTTTTCAAACCCGCAGCTTGATAAAATTTACCCCTTCGTGTACAAACTGGATTAGGTACTTGTATTTGTGATCATTTTTTTTTTATACATTTGTGGAAATTTTTTGTCATTTTCATCACATATTTTCTCTCTCTTCTCATGCTGATCCTTAAAATAAAAAAAGCTTTAAAAAAAATATTAGTTGATTTATTCTCTCTCATCAGCTATAGGATACATCTGATTGAGTGGAACGCTGCATTGTTAATTAGAATATTTGATTAGTGTAAGATATTAACGCCTACTTTAACTTTTTCTCAATAGACATTATGACCAATGTGAGCTGTTCCCATACATAGTGAAAAGTATATTAAATCATTTAAATATATTTTTATTTGAAATGGTCAATTATAATGACACCTTCCCAAAAAATTACAGTTGTACATAGACTCTACAATACATGATTAAATGCAAGCTGCTTAAACACCTGGGGGTAAATGCAGCGGTTTTGTCAACTCGCGGGAGTTCGGCGAGTTGACAGCTAAAATTTAAAGCGGCGCTGACTTGTAAATGCAAGTTGCGAGTTGACAAAACCGGACCATAATACATTTACCCCCTGATGATTTCCTGGATTCTGTTACACACTCTGATGAAACTAGCTCTGTTGTGAGAGAAATGTGTCAGTTGAAGGATCATCTCAGGAATTGCCAACATTGCTTCTACCTTGGACACACAGACTGTACTATTGTTGGAGAATGGGCATCGGGGAAAATGAATGATACACATCTAACATGCTCGTTTAAACAATCCATAGACACTGACTGTGAATGCAATCTGCAGCTCTGGAGCACAGATGGTAAACAGTACCCCGCAAGGATTTACCTATATATCTTGTATATAAGCAACCTCCTATCTCTGAGTTTTAACATATAAGAAGCTAATTATGGATGTTGTGCACATTACCACTATTAAACTTTTACCTAAACAAAGACTGATGGCATTTTAATATTCTCATGCAACAAACTAACTCCAACAAAGACCAATTAAGTTTCTTTTCCACGTAAGATAGTCTTTTAGACAACATTGTTTACGACTGTATAGAATATACAGATGGATTAGCGATATGTCTATGCAAGTGCAAAACAGAGATGCAGTTTATACTGATTATTTTAATAAGATTTTGTAATTTAACATTTCCATGTATACATAGTTAAAATGTAGGTTTCCCTTTTAAGTAATCTTTTGGAAACATGAATTAAATGTAAAAAATGTTGACTAGAATTTATATGGGTATTTGAGTATACTGCATTTTCATTCTTTTGTTTGATTGGTTAAAATCTATTGGGGCTAGGGAGCTCTTCTTTGCGGGAATAGCATATACACATTTCCCGCTATATATCAGATTTTGATAATTGGGCGTCGTTGCTTAATTTTATCATTTAGTGACAAATAATCAAATGAGTATGTGTGTTCCATGATTCCATTATAAATACACACTTCGATGTTTAAGCTTGATAGCTGCAGATACCTGTAAATATTCAAAGCAATTATGCATTCTTTAGTTTTGGGAATCACGGTAACGTTAATACAAGTTGGTAAGCTTTATTAGCCACAGGTTTAACTAACAACTAGTTTATTAAAGTGATGATCCCAAAGCATACTTGCAATGGATTTTAAAATGCTAGAAAATTTTAAAGACCAATACCACATTTGGATGGAACATTTTGATAAGTAATCCCCCAAATCTTCCAATCTCTCATACACGAAGTGCACGGATAGCTCCCCATCGCATGTGAGATCATGATTTGCATAATTAAAATCAGGCCCCTGCAATAGGTGTTCTTCATTTGTAAGTAGATAAGAAACAGAACCCTATATTGATTTTGCCTCCTGGTGCCACAATTGCACAGCTGACATTCCAAGTCCCAGTGCCAATAATTATCATGCATATAACTTTATATCAGTGGACCCTTGGTTTCATCATGGATCCCAAAAATGCAAATAAAAGGAATCCTAGGGTAGGGAGAATTCAGACGAGATGCATCATGGATCAAGGGGGATTAGTTTCCAAGATTTTCGTTTCATATGTGGTATCTTCAAATATAGCTCTTTCGCAAATATTAGGTGAAATTGCTGCCTTACCCTTCCCAGCTTGCTCTCACCTCCTACATTCTACCAAAAGTTTGAGATATTAGTCCATTCAGGAAAATAAAGAATACTATTTTGTTGATTAGAAAAAATTCCCAAGACCTCATAGGAAAATATTTAGTATGAAGAGTCATATCGACAAAAAGCAGTGGGGTTTTACTAGACATTAACAAATTTGCATTGTTTGTTCCAGATTTTGCTATCCTGCATTATGCGAGATAAATGGCATATGTGTTGCTAAATCTGTACTATACCTGTATGTGTTAAGCCATCTTATTTGTATTAAGGTTTTAGTCTTGCGACAAAGTCCCATAAAATGAAATGCATAAAATCAGCAATACAGAACAGTTATTTCCCCAAGACCTAAACATTTGTGAGATAGCACTATGTTAACTCATAAGCAGTGTATCAGAAGTATTTAAGTGATAAACACAAAGATAAAAAGGTTATACACCATGCTACTCTCCAAATCAAACATTACAAATATTAAAAAAAAAAAAAAAAGTGCTCAAAGAAAACGGACTTCATATAATTGGTTTTAATAACTCAGCCTTCAGGTATTCAAATTACATTAGTAAATGAGGGTACTGCAATAATAGCACACACTGGTTCATCTCCTCAAACTTTTATTGGTAATATATTTTAAATTAATACATTCTAATTTAGCCTACAGTATTTATTGCAATTGTGGGTATTCAAACAGAGATGAATGTTTATACAAAATGGAAATATTTGCACTGCATGTATATTACATGAATTTTTTTGGTGGCTAATTTTCTCAAGTTCTTTAACTAAAGAAGATAGAAGCAGGGCTTCTGAATCTTGCTGGGAAAATGTAGCGGTCAGGAGAATATCATTTTCCTTCTGGAAGTCGCCGTGTTTGCTTTCCTTTGGCCTAAAAAAAAATAAAAAAAAAATTATAGTTAGAAGTAATATATATTAAAGTGCTTAAAAGCAAGATTTTTCTTTTTTTCTGAAAAGACAATAGGCTATTTTTAGAGGCATTTGCTATAATTAAGGTCTGAATGAAAATGAATTTGAATAATGACATTAACCATGCACTTTTGGATAATGCAGTTTGTAAACTGCTGCAGGGAGAAGTATAACAAATTCTATTTAACTTCCATTTAAATCTATTAGTTAATGTATAAGAAGTTTTCAATGCAAAGTAATACATTTACAGTCATGGCCAAAAGTTTTGAAAATTACAAATATTTTTTCACAAAGTCTGCTGCCTCAGTTTTTATGATGGCAATTTGCATATACTCCAGAATGTCATGGAGTGATCAGATGAACTGCAATAAATTTCAAAGTCCCTCTTTCTTCATGACAATGAACTTTATGCCAAAAACAACATTTCCACTGCATTTTAGCCCTGCCAGTAAAAGACCAGCTGACATCAGGTCAGTGATTATCTCGTTAACACATGTGAGTGTTGACGAGGACAAGGCTGGAGATCACTCTGTCATGCTGATTGAGTTAGAACAGACTGGAAGCTTTAGAAGGAGGGTGGTGCTTGAAATCATTGTTCTTCCTCCATTTACAATGGTTACCTGCTAGGAAACACATGCAGTCATCATTGCTTTGCACAGAAAGGGCTTCACAGGCAAGGATATTGTTGATTTCACCTAAATCAACCATTTATCGGATCATCAAGAACTTCACAACTATTGAACCTCTCTCCTTTGAAGAAGGCTTCAGGGCGCCCAAGAACGTCCAGCAAGCACCAGGACTGTCTCCTAAAGTTGATTCAGCTGCAAGATTGTGGCATCACCAGTGCAGAGCTTGCTCAGGATTGCAGCAGACAGGTGTGAGTGCACCTGCACGCACACACAGTAAAGAGAAGACTTTTGGAGAATGGCCTGGTGTCAATAAGGCCAGCAAAAAAAAAGCCACTTTTCTTTCCGGAAAAAAATAAACAAACATCAGGGACAGACTGCTATTTTGCAAAAGGTACAGGGATTGAACTGCTAAGGACTGGGGTTAAAGTCATTTTCTCTGATGAATAACCTTTCAGATTGTATGAGGCATCTGGAAAAATGCTTGTCCAGAGAAGGAAAGGTGAGCGCTACCATTAGTACTGTGTCAGGCCAACAGTAAAACATCCTAAGACCATTCATGTGTTGGGTTGCTTAGCAGTCAAGGTAGTGGGCTCACACACAATTTTGCTTAAGAACACAGCCATGAATAAAGAATACTATCAAAACATCCTCCAAGAGCAACTTCTCCCAACCATCCATAAACAGTTAGGTGATGAATAATGCCTTTTCCAGCATGATGGAGCACCTTGCCATAAGGCAAAAGTGATAAGTGGCTCGGGGATCAAAACATCAGCATTTTGGGTCCAGGGCTAGAAAACTCCCTAGACCTTAATCCCATTGAGAATTTGTGGTATATCAAAGAGGCTGGTAGACAAACAAAAACCCACAAATTCTGACAAACTCCAAGCATTAATTAGGCAAGAATGGGTGGCCATCAGTCAGTATGTGGCCCAGAAGTTGATTGACAACATGCCAGGGCAAATTGCAGAGGTCTTCAAAAGGAGGGTCAACATTGCAAATATTGACTTTTTGCATAAAATTTAATGTAATGGTCAATAAAAGCCTTTGACACTAATGAAATGCTTGTAATTTTACTTCAGTATAACATAGCAACATGTGACAAAAAGGTCTAAACACAATGAAGCAGCAAACTTTGTGAAAATAAATATTTGTGTCATTCCCAAAATTTTTGGCCATGACTGTACATAAAAGCCTGATTTTTTAACACAAATAACTGAATATACATTAATTAATAAGAGTGAGCTAAAATGATAACTGTCAATCACAGTTTGTACTATTAAAGTATTAAGGTTAACCTCCGATCAAACAACCCTGAAAAGTTTAAGAGGTTGTGGTGAAAGAACTCTATCAAAGCTAGCTAGCGACCTAGCTAAACTTCCCCAACCCCCTGATTCAAATCACCCCAAGGAGTGATCAACAACCAGCTGAATCTGTGCAATATGTTGCTCTAAAATCAAGCCCCCAAGACACTAAACTAGAGAAATACCACAACACAAATGTGGCCATAATACAAGGCCTGGCAGAATGCCCAGCCCAAAGAGAACATATTTAATTTAATGAGGTCAGAGGTTCTAGTTGTGATTTCCAAATGATTCCAGATCATGCAGACTAAACACACTTCCTTCCAATACAAAAGTGATGAGAAAAGACAATATTGAGGCACAAAGTATGTCTCCCTCAGCTGCAATAAAGTATACATCACTACTCTTTGGCTATCACATATACTGTTTCGCTTACTACATTTGCTATTTCTGATATTTATAGCCACCCCACTCACCTGGACTGTTGTGAGCGACCTTCTCCAGGTTAGGCGAATGACCACCAAGTCATTCCTTTATAAAACACAACACTAATTAACCAATTTAAAGAAGTGCATTATTATTTTTTTTCAATTACCCAGTTGTTCAAAGCATGGTAAATGTGCAAGGTAATTGAATGCACACTATTGGAACTCTCTAACACCCTGTGTGGATTAATAAAACCCTCCAGGACCTACATTATTTAAAAGGGGCAGAGCTTTGGGTCAAATGATGTGACGAAAGCTAAAAACTAATTTGAGAATTGGGTAGTAGTGTCATGGCAGCACTGTAACCTAACAGTACACACCTCCAAAATGTTGTTCCATATCATTTGGACAAAACGGTAACAATCATGTAGAAACTTCCTTATGAAAGTAGTTCTAGCATTAAGTCTCACCCAACTACAAACATTCTAATTGTCTAAATAACGACTCCAGATACCTCAAGTGTCATGGTCATTCCTATTTGGTAACTGGTTTTAGATATAGTGGATTCCTAGATGGGAATTCCCACCCCTCGGTTTCCTCTCCTTTTCATTCTTGGTACAGTAGATAACACCATAACCCGATTTTATAATAGACTGTTCCTCATGAAAACTCTTTGAGGGGATTAAGTGACATCCAAGATGCGATAATGATTTTACGTTCACATTGCAGGGATTGAAAAAAAAAATAATCATGTACACACTCACAGAATAAATTAGAGACAGTGTGGGGTAAATGGATTGGGAGAAACCTTGGATAAGGGAGTGAGATGTGGTTACCAGAGAGGAAAGGCGATTGTCATTGGCCGACTGGAGAGGATGGGAGGGAATATGTATGGAGAGGGCAGTGGCGTTGAAGAGGGCCTTGTGTATGAGTGTGTCAATGGTATATTGGATGAAGGCAATATATTAGCATTATATATATTTGTTGTTTTTTTATTTTATCTTATTATTTTCTTTTGATGTGGTGTTTTTGATGGCAACTAAATTTTCTTTGAGTTGAGGAGAGACGTGAGCAGCAGTGGAAGAGTTAATCCTAAGAACAAAAAAGTTACTATTTAACTCCAGGATTCTGTAGGGAAAGGGGGGGCCACTGTTTGGATTGGCAGAGAGGCGAGACTGGAAAATAAGTGTAGCTGTAGCATTAAGTATAGATTAAAGAGGTGCAAGATGGGAGCAGGGAGGTCTGTAAATAGAAGGTGGCAGTAGTTGAGAAGAGACATGATCAGAGTGTTAAGAGTTTGGGTGGTATCATGGGAGAGGAAGGGTCTGATATGGACAATGCTGCGGTCAACAGTGACAGAGAGGTCAGGAGTGGAGGAGACTCTTGATGGAGGGAAGACGAGTTCAGTTTTGCCACGCTAAGTTTGAGAAAGCATAAGGACATCCAGGAGGAGATGGCGAAGAGGCAACTGGACACCCGAGAGAGGAAGGGGAGAGATCAGGAGATGAGATGTAGTGTGTCGTCGTCGGTGGCACTGGAGCCCGAAGAAAATTAATGAGCTCACCCAGGGAGGAGGGTACAGAGAAAAACCAAAAGGCCAAGGACAGAACACTGTGGGACACCTACAGGAAGGATGGATGGAGGAGGCAGCAGGAACCAGATAGAAACAGAGGAGGAGTGTTTGGAGAGGTAGGAGGTGAACGAAGAAAGGACAGTGTAAGAAATACCAATGGCGTGAAGGGTGTGTAGTAGCATTATATAAGCGAATGGACTTTGTCATCTGTAGAAGGGCGGAAGGAGCACAAGAGCTTTGGGTAGAAGGAGAGGAGGGTGAAGTGGTAGGGGCTATAGAAGAGTGATGGGAGGTGGAGATTGTGTGTCTGATAGCCTAAATTTTGTAAGTGAAAAAGGAAGAAGAGTCAGTGGCAGTAAGGGAGGATGTGGGGCGTTGGGGGGGGAGCCAAAGGAGTGAGGGCAGCAGGGATTGGAGGACCGTGAAGAGATGAGACTTGAAGAATGATTGTTTAGCAAGGGAGAGGACAGAACTGTAGAATGAAATGATGAACTTAAAATAAAGGAAATTACAAAACCAACCAACAGAAAAAGTGCAAGAAAGATCCTGTTAAAACATCACAGTAGAATAAACAAATACTTATTAAAATTTATTCAAATCACTACAAACATGTACACATAAATAGGTTAAAAGTAAACGGACTGCATTATATTTCACATGAGATCAGAGTCCATCCACAATCCAAGAAAAAAAATTGTGTCTAATGCAATCCACAAAGCTTATAACCAACACCTTTATATGATACATAAATCCTTATTAGTCACGATTATTCAACTAGCCATCTTGAAGGCAATAGAGACATATAGATCATTACATTAGACATATAGCCATATATATGGTTTGGGCTCCACCTCCTAGAGCTTCATACAGAGTCAGCCTTCTGAAACATATCATTCTCTCTCCGTTGTAAAAGTCTTACCCCCACTCTGAGCTTGTATAAAATAATTTGTGTAAAGGAAGTGGTGGGATCCAACCGGACCTTGAAATCTCAAATTAATCGATCCAAATAACAAGTTGGCAGCAAATTCTGTGATCACAGTAGAATGGAGTTCACTGATGCGTTTCTCCACTGTTAATGTATGGTTTCCTCAGAGATAGCTGCATTTCTCAGCAGCTTGCTTTTAAACTCACTTCAACCAATCAGGGTTAAGTG
>NW_027447598.1:0-28507 GCF_038048845.1 Mixophyes fleayi | reverse complement strand
TTGATTCATGATTCAATTCATGATTCAAGATTCGATTCATGATTCATGATTCAATTAATGATTCATGATTCGTGATTCATGATTCATGATTCGATTCATGATTCATGATTTATGATTAATGATTCAATTCTTAATTAATGATTCGATTCATGATTCTTGATTCATGAATTATAATTCAATTCATGATTCATGATTCAATTCATTAATCATGATTCATGATTCGATTCATGATTCATGATTCAATTCATGTTTCATAATTCATGATTCATGATTCAATTCATGATTCAATTCATGATTCATTTCATGATTCAATTCATTAATCATGATTCGATTCATGATTCATGATTCAATTCATGATTCAATTCATGATTCATGATTTGATTCATGATTCATGATTCAATTCATGATTCATGATTCATAATTCAATTCATGATTCATGATTCATGATTCGATTCATGAATCTTGATTCATGATTGATGATTCATTACATGATTCATGATTCTTGAATCATGATTTAATTCATGATTCATGATACAATTCATGATTCATGATTCAATTCATGATTCATGATTCATGATTCAATTCATGATTCAATTCATGATTCATGATTCATTTCATGATTCATGATTCAATTCATGATTCAATTCATGATTCATGATTCATTTCATGATTCAATTTATGATTCATGATTCGATTCTTGATTCATGATTCAATTCATGATTCAATTCATGATTCATTTCATGATTCAATTTATGATTCATGATTCGATTCTTGATTCATGATTCAATTCATGATTCATGATTCGATTCATAATTCATGATTCAATTCATGATTCATGATTCATGATTCAATTCATGATTCATGATTCGATTCATGAATCTTGATTCATGATTCATGATTCGAATTATGATTCATGATTCGATTCATGATTCATGATTCATGATTCAATTCATGATTCATGATTCAATTCATGAATCATGATTCAATTCATGATTCATGATTCATGATTCATGATTCATGATTCGATTCATGATTCATGATTCAATTCTTGATTCATGATTCATGATTCAATTCATGATTCATGATTCAATTCATGATTCATGATTCAATTCATAATTCATGATTTGATTCATGATTCATGATTCATGATTCAATTCATGATTCATGATTCAATTCATGATTCATGATTCATTACTCATGATTCATGATTTAATTCATGATTCAATTCATGATTCAATTCATGATTCATGAATCACTTTATGTTTCATGATTCATGATTTATGATTCATAATTCATGATTCAATTCATGATTCAATTCATGATTCATGATTCATGATTCGATTCATGATTCATGATTCATGATTCAATGCATGATTCATGATTCATGATTCATGATTCGATTGATGATTCATGATTCATGATTCAATTCATGATTCATGATTCGATTCATGATTCTTGATTCATGATTCGATTCATGATTCATTATTCAAGATTCAATTCATGATTCATGATTCAAGATTCGATTCATGATTCAATTAATGATTCATGTTTCGTTATTCATGATTCATCATTCGATTCATGATTTATAATTCAATTCATGATTCATGATTCAATTCATTAATCATGATTCATGATTCATGATTCAATTCATGTTTCATAATTCATGATTCATGATTCAATTCATGATTCAATTCATGATTCAATTCATGATTCATGATTCATTTCATGATTCAATTCATGATTCATGATTCGATTCATGATTCATGATTCAATTCATGATTCAATTCATGATTCATGATTTGATTCATGATTCATAATTCAATTCATGATTCATGATTCATAATTCAATTCATGATTCATAATTCATGATTTATGATTCGATTCATGAATTATGATTCAATTCATGATTCATGATTCATGATTCGATTCATGAATCTTGATTCATGATTGATGATTCATTACATGATTCATGATTCAATTCATGATTCATGATTTATGATTCGATTTATGAATTATGATTCAATTCATGATTCATGATTCAAGATCCATGATTCAATTCATGATTAATGATTCGATTCATGAATCTTGATTCATGATTCATGATTCGATTCATGATTCATGATTCATGATTCAATTCATGAATCTTGATTTATGATTCAATTCATGATTCGATTCATGATTCATGATTCATGATTCATGATTCATGATTAATGATTCGATTCATGAATCTTGATTCATGATTCATGATTCGATTCATGATTCATGATTCATGATTCATGATTCAATTCATGATTCATGATTCGATTCATGAATCTTGATTCATGATTCATGATTCGATTCATGATTCATGATTCATGATTCAATTCATGATTCATGATTCATGATTCAATTCATGAATCATGATTCATGATTCAATTCATGAATCATGATTCAATTCATGATTCATGATTCATGATTTATGATTTATGATTCGATTCATGATTCATGATTCAATTCATGATTCATGATTCATGATTCAATTCATGATTCATGATTCAATTCATGATTGATGATTCAATTCATAATTCATGATTTATGATTCAATTCATGATTCATGATTCATGATTCAATTCATGATTCATGATTCATGATTCATGCTTCATGATTTAATTCATGATTAATGATTCATGATTCAATTCATGATTCAATTCATGATACATGAATCAATTTATGTTTCATGATTCATGATTTATGATTCATAATTCATGATTCAATTAATGATTCAATTCATGATTCATGATTCATGATTCGATTCATGATTCATGATTCATGATCCAATGCATGATTCATGATTCATGATTCATGATTCATGATTCGATTGATGATTCATGATTCATGATTCAATTCATGATTCATGATTCGATTCATGATTCTTGATTCATGATTCGATTCATGATTCATTATTCAATTCATGTTTCATAATTCATGATTCATGATTCAATTCATGATTCAATTCATGATTCAATTCATGATTCAATTCATGATTCATGATTCATTTCATGATTCAATTCATGATTCATGATTCGATTCATGATTCATGATTCAATTCATGATTCAATTCATGATTCATGATTTGATTCATGATTCATGATTCAATTCATGATTCATGATTTATAATTCAATTCATGATTCATGATTCATGATTCATGATTCGATTCATGAATTATGATTCAATTCATGATTCATGATTCAAGATTCATGATTCAATTCATGATTCATGATTCGATTCATGATTTAATTCATGATTCATGATTCAATTCATGATTCATGATTCAATTCATGATTCATGATTCAATTCATGATTCATGATTCATGATTCAATTCATGATTCAATTCATGATTCAATTCATGATTCATGATTCATTTCATGATTCAATTTATGATTCATGATACAATTCATGATTCATGATTCATGATTCAGTTCATAATTCAATTCATGATTCAATTCATGATTCATGATTCATTTCATGATTCAATTTATGATTCATGATTCGATTCTTGATTCATGATTCATGATTCAATTCATGATTCATGATTCATGATTCGATTCATGAATTATGATTCAATTCATGATTCATGATTCAAGATTCATGATTCAATTCATGATTCATGATTCGATTCATGAATCTTGATTCATGATTCATGATTCGATTCATGATTCATGATTCATGATTCAATTCATGATTCATGATTCATGATTCAATTTATGATTCATGATTCGATTCATGATTTAATTCATGATTCATGATTCAATTCATGATTCATGATTCAATTCATGATTCATGATTCAATTCATGATTCATGATTCAATTCATGATTCATGATTCATGATTCAATTCATGATTCAATTCATGATTCAATTCATGATTCAATTCATGATTCATGATTCATTTCATGATTCAATTTATGATTCATGATTCAATTCATGATTCATGATTCATGATTCAATTCATAATTCAATTCATGATTCAATTCATGATTCATGATTCATTTCATGATTCAATTTATGATTCATGATTCGATTCTTGATTCATGATTCAATTCATGATTCATGATTCAAGATTCATGATTCAATTCATGATTCATGATTCGATTCATGAATCTTGATTCATGATTCATGATTCGATTCATGATTCATGATTCATGATTCAATTCATGATTCATGATTCATGATTCAATTTATGAATCATGATTCAATTCATGATTCATGATTCATGATTCATGATTCATGATTAATGATTCGATTCATGATTCATGATTCAATTCATGATTCATGATTCAAGATTCATGATTCAATTCATGATTCATGATTCGATTCATGAATCTTGATTCATGATTCATGATTCAATACATTATTCATGATTCATGATTCAATTCATGATTAATGATTCAATTCATGATTCATAATTCAATTTATGATTCATGATTCATGATTCAATTCATGATTTATGATTCGATTCATGATTCCTGATTCATGATTCAATTCATGATTCATGATTCATGATTTATGATTCGATTCATGATTCATGATTCATGATTCAATTCATGATTCATGATTCATTATTCAATTCATAATTCAATTCATGATTCATGATTTAGTTCATGAATCATAATTCATGATTCATGATTCAATTCATGATTCATGATTCATGATTTATTCATGATTCATGATTCAATTCATAATTCAATTCATGATTCATGATTCATGATTCAATTCATGATTCATGATTCAGTTCATGATTTATTCATGATTCATGATTTAATTCATGATTTGATATCTGATTCAATTCATAATTCATGATTCAATTTATGATTCATGATTCATGAATCAATTCATGATTTATGATTCATGATTCATGATTCATGATTCATGATTCAATTCATGATTCATGATTCAATTCATGATTCATGATTCAATTTATGATTCATGATTCATGATTCAATTCATGATTCAATTCATGATTCATGATTCATGATTTGTTTCATGATTCATGATTCATGATTCAATTCATGATTCATGATTCAAATTATGATTCAATTCATGATTCATGATTCAATTCATGATTCATGATTCAATTCATGATTCATGATTCAATTTATGATTCATGATTCATGATTCAATTCATGATTCAATTCATAATTCATGATTCATGATTGGATTCATGATTCATGATTCATGATTCAATTCATGATTCATGATTCATGATTCAAATTATGATTCAATTCATGATTCATGATTCATGATTAATGATTCAATTCATGATTCAATTCAAGATTCATGATTCAATTCATGATTCATTAATCATGATTCATGATTCAATTCATGATTCATGATTCATGATTCAATTCATGATTCATGATTCATGATTCAATTCATGACTCATAATTCATGATTCAATTCATGATTCAATTTATGATTCATGATTCATGATTCAATTCATGATTCAATTCATGATTCATGATTCAAGATTCGATTCATGATTCATGATTCAATTAATGATTCATGATTCGTGATTCATGATTCATGATTCGATTCATGATTCATGATTTATGATTCATGATTCAATTCTTAATTCATGATTCGATTCATGATTCTTGATTCATGATTTATAATTCAATTCATGATTCATGATACAATTCATGATTCATGATTCAATTCATGTTTCATAATTCATGATTCATGATTCAATTCATGATTCAATTCATGATTCATAATTCATTTCATGATTCAATTCATGATTCATGATTCGATTCATGATTCATGATTCAATTCATGATTCAATTCATGATTCATGATTTGATTCATGATTCATGATTCAATTCATGATTCATGATTCATAATTCAATTCATGATTCATGATTCATGATTCATGATTCGATTCATGAATTATGATTCAATTCATGATTCATGATTCAAGATTCATGATTCAATTCGTGATTCATGATTCAATTCATGATTCAATTCATGATTCAATTCATGATTCATGATTCATTTCATGATGTAATTTATGATTCATGATTCGATTCTTGATTCATGATTCAATTCATGATTCAATTTATGATTCATGATTCGATTCATGATTCATGATTCAATTCATGATTCATGATTCATGATTCAATTCATGATTCATGATTCATGATTCGATTCATGAATTATGATTCAATTCATGATTCATGATTCAAGATCCATGATTCAATTCATGATTCATGATTCGATTCATGAATCTTGATTCATGATTCGATTCATGAATCTTGATTCATGATTTATGATTCGATTCATGATTCATGATTCATGATTCAAGTTCCATGATTCAATTCATGATTCATGATTCGATTCATGAATCTTGATTCATGATTCATGATTCGATTCATGATTCATGATTCATGATTCAATTCATGAATCTTGATTCATGATTCAATTCATGATTCGATTCATGATTCAATTCATGATTCATGATTCAATTCATGATTCATGATTCATGATTCAATTCATGATTCATGATTCGATTCATGAATCTTGATTCATGATTCATGATTCGATTCATGATTCATGATTCAATTCATGATTTATGATTCATGATTCAATTCATGATTCGATTCATGAATCTTGATTCATGATTCATGATTCGATTCATGATTCATGATTCATGATTCAATTCATGATTCATGATTCAATTCATGAATCATGATTCAATTCATGATTCATGATTCATGATTCATGATTCGATTCATGATTCATGATTCAATTCATGATTCATGATTCATGATTCAATTCATGATTCATGATTCAATTCATGATTCATGATTCAATTCATAATTCATGATTTGATTCATGATTCATGATTCAATTCATGATTCATGATTCATGATTCAAATCATAATTCATGATTCATGATTCATGATTTAATTCATGATTAATGATTCATGATTCAATTCATGATTCAATTCATGATTCATGAATCAATTTATGTTTCATAATTCATGATTTATGATTCATAATTCATGATTCAATTCATGATTCATGATTCGATTCATGATTCTTGATTCATGATTCGATTCATGATTCATTATTCAAGATTCAATTCATGATTCATGATTCGATTCATGATTCATGATTCATGATTCAATTCAAAATTCATGATTCATGATTCAATTCATGATTCAATTCATGATTCATGATTCATGATTTGATTCATGATTCATGATTCATGATTCATGATTCATGATTCATGATTCATTTCATGATTCATGATTCGATTCATGATTTAATTCAAGATTCATGATTTGATTCATGATTCATGATTCGATTCATGATTCATTTCATGATTCATGATTTGATTCATGATTCAATTCATGACTCAATTCATGATTCATGATTCATGATTCGATTCATGATTCAATTCAAGATTCATAATTCAATTCATGATTCATGATTTGATTCATGATTCATGATTCATGATTCATGATTCAATTCATGATTCATGATTCATGATTCAATTCATGATTCATGATTCATGATTCATGATTCAATTCATGATTCATGATTCATGATTCAATTCATGATTCATGATTCGATTCATGATTCTTGATTCATGATTCATGATTCGATTCATGATTCATAATTCATGATTCAATTCATAATTCATGATTCATGATTCAATTCATGATTCACTTCATGATTCAAGATTCAATTCATTATTTGATTGATGATTCATGATTCGATTCATGATTCATGATTCAATTCATGATTTAATTTAAGATTCATGATTCGATTCATGATTCATGATTCGATTCATGATTCATTTTATGATTCATGATTTGATTCATGATTCAATTCATGATTGAATTCATGATTCATGATTCAATTCATGATTCATGATTCGATTCATGATTCATGATTCATGATTCATGATTCAATTCATGATTCACGATTCATGATTCGATTCATGATTCATGATTCATGATTCAATTCATGATTCATGATTCAATTCATGATTCTTGATTCATGATTCATGATTCAATTCATGATTCATGATTCGATTCATGATTCATGATTCATTATTCATGATTCAATTCATGATTCACGATTCATGATTCGATTCATGATTCATGATTCATGATTCAATTCATGATTCATGATTCGATTCATGATTCTTGATTCATGATTCATGATTCAATTCATGATTCATGATTCGATTCATGATTCATGATTCGATTCATGATTCTTGATTCATGATTCATGATTCAATTCATGATTCATGATTCGATTCATGATTCATGATTCATTATTCAAGATTCAATTCATGATTCTTGATTCATGATTCATGATTTGATTCATGATTCATGATTCAAGATTCAATTCATAATTCATGATTGATGATTCAATTCATGATTCATGATTCGATTCATGAATTATGATTCAATTCATGATTCATGATTCAAGATCCATGATTCAGTTCATGATTAATGATTCGATTCATGAATCTTGATTCATGATTCATGATTCGATTCATGATTCATGATTCATGATTCAATTAATGAATCTTGATTTATGATTCAATTCATGATTCGATTCATGATTCATGATTCATGATTCATGATTCATGATTAATGATTCGATTCATGATTCATGATTCAATTCATGATTCATGATTCATGATTCAATTCATGATTCATGATTCGATTCATGAATCTTGATTCATGATTCATGATTCGATTCATGATTCATGATTCATGATTCATGATTCAATTCATGATTCATGATTCGATTAATGAATCTTGATTCATGATTCATGATTCGATTCATGATTCATGATTCATGATTCAATTCATGATTCATGATTCATGATTCAATTCATAAATCATGATTTATGATTCAATTCATGAATCATGATTCAATTCATGATTCATGATTCATGATTTATGATTCATGATTCGATTCATGATTCATGATTCAATTCATGATTCATGATTCATGATTCAATTCATGATTCATGATTCAATTCATGATTCATGATTCAATTCATAATTCATGATTTATGATTCAATTCATGATTCATGATTCATGATTCAATTCATGATTCATGATTCATGATTCATGATTCATGATTTAATTCATGATTAATGATTCATGATTCAATTCATGATTCAATTCATGATACATGAATCAATTTATGTTTCATGATTCATGATTTATGATTCATAATTCATGATTCAATTCATGATTCAATTCATGATTCATGATTCATGATTCGATTCATGATTCATGATTCATGATTCGATTGATGATTCATGATTCATGATTCAATTCATGATTCATGATTCGATTCATGATTCTTGATTCATGATTCGATTCATGATTCATTATTCAATTCATGTTTCATAATTCATGATTCATGATTCAATTCATGATTCAATTCATGATTCAATTCATGATTCAATTCATGATTCATGATTCATTTCATGATTCAATTCATGATTCATGATTCGATTCATGATTCATGATTCAATTCATGATTCAATTCATGATTCATGATTTGATTCATGATTCATGATTCAATTCATGATTCATGATTCATAATTCAATTCATGATTCATGATTCATGATTCATGATTCGATTCATGAATTATGATTCAATTCATGATTCATGATTCAAGATTCATGATTCAATTCATGATTCATGATTCAATTCATGATTCATGATTCAATTCATGATTCATGATTCAATTCATGATTCATGATTCATGATTCAATTCATGATTCAATTCATGATTCAATTCATGATTCATGATTCATTTCATGATTCAATTTATGATTCATGATTCAATTCATGATTCATGATTCATGATTCAATTCATAATTCAATTCATGATTCAATTCATGATTCATGATTCATTTCATGATTCAATTTATGATTCATGATTCGATTCTTGATTCATGATTCATGATTCAATTCATGATTCATGATTCATGATTCGATTCATGAATTATGATTCAATTCATGATTCATGATTCAAGATTCATGATTCAATTCATGATTCATGATTCGATTCATGAATCTTGATTCATGATTCATGATTCGATTCATGATTCATGATTCATGATTCAATTCATGATTCATGATTCATGATTCAATTTATGATTCATGATTCGATTCATGATTTAATTCATGATTCATGATTCAATTTATGATTCATGATTCAATTCATGATTCATGATTCAATTCATGATTCATGATTCAATTCATGATTCAATTCATGATTCATGATTCATGATTCAATTCATGATTCAATTCATGATTCAATTCATGATTCATGATTCATTTCATGATTCAATTTATGATTCATGATTCAATTCATGATTCATGATTCATGATTCAATTCATAATTCAATTCATGATTCAATTCATGATTCATGATTCATTTCATGATTCAATTTATGATTCATGATTCGATTCTTGATTCATGATTCAATTCATGATTCATGATTCAAGATTCATGATTCAATTCATGATTCATGATTCGATTCATGAATCTTGATTCATGATTCATGATTCGATTCATGATTCATGATTCATGATTCAATTCATGATTCATGATTCATGATTCAATTTATGAATCATGATTCAATTCATGATTCATGATTCATGATTCATGATTCATGATTAATGATTCGATTCATGATTCATGATTCAATTCATGATTCATGATTCATGATTCAATTCATGATTCATGATTCAATTCATGATTCATGATTCATGATTTAATTCATGATTCATGATTCAATTCATGAATCTCGATTCATGATTCATGATTTGATTAATGATTAATGATTTAATTCATGATTCATGATTCATGATTCAATTCATGATTCATGATTCAAGATTCATGATTCAATTCATGATTCATGATTTGATTCATGAATCTTGATTCATGATTTATGATTCGATTCATGATTCATGATTCATTATTCAATTCATGATTCATGATTCAATTCATGATTCATGATTCAAGATTCATGATTCAATTCATGATTCATGATTCGATTCATGAATCTTGATTCATGATTCATGATTCGATACATTATTCATAATTCATGATTCAATTCATGATTAATGATTCAATTCATGATTCATAATTCAATTTATGATTCATGATTCATGATTCAATTCATGATTTATGATTCGATTCATGATTCCTGATTCATGATTCAATTCATGATTCATGATTCATGATTTATGATTCGATTCATGATTCATGATTCATGATTCAATTCATGATTCATGATTCATTATTCAATTCATAATTCAATTCATGATTCAGTTCATGAATCATAATTCATGATTCATGATTCAATTCATGATTCATGATTCATGATTTATTCATGATTCATGATTCAATTCATAATTCAATTCATGATTCATGATTCAATTCATGATTCATGATTCAATTCATGATTCATAATTCATGATTCATGATTCAATTCATGATTCATGATTTATTCATGATTCATGATTCAATTCATGATTCATGATTCATGATTTATTCATAATTCATGATTCAATTTATGATTCATGATTCAATTCATGATTCATGATTCATGAATCAATTCATGATTTATGATTCATGATTCATGATTCATGATTCATGATTCAATTCATGATTCATGATTCATGATTCAATTCATGATTCATGATTCAATTCATGATTCATGATTCAATTTATGATTCATGATTCATGATTCAATTCATGATTCAATTCATGATTCATGATTCATGATTTGTTTCATGATTCATGATTCATGATTCAATTCATGATTCATGATTCAAATTATGATTCAATTCATGATTCATGATTCATGATTCAATTCATGATTCATGATTCAATTCATGATTCATGATTCAATTTATGATTCATGATTCATGATTCAATTCATGATTCAATTCATAATTCATGATTCAATTCATAATTCATGATTCATGATTGGATTCATGATTCATGATTCATGATTCAATTCATGATTCATGATTCAAATTATGATTCAATTCATGATTCATGATTCATGATTAATGATTCAATTCATGATTCAATTCAAGATTCATGATTCAATTCATGATTCATTAATCATGATTCATGATTCAATTCATGATTCATGATTCATGATTCATTCATCATGATTCATGATTCATGATTCATGATTCAATTCATGACTCATAATTCATGATTCAATTCATGATTCATGATTCATGATTCAATTCATGACTCATAATTCATGATTCAATTCATGATTCAATTTATGATTCATGATTCATGATTCAATTCATGATTCAATTCATGATTCATGATTCAAGATTCGATTCATGATTCATGATTCAATTAATGATTCATGATTCGTGATTCATGATTCATGATTCGATTCATGATTCATGATTTATGATTCATGATTCAATTCTTAATTCATGATTCGATTCATGATTCTTGATTCATGATTTATAATTCAATTCATGATTCATGATTCAATTCATTAATCATGATTCATGATTCATGATTCGATTCATGATTCATGATTCAATTCATGTTTCATAATTCATGATTCATGATTCAATTCATGATTCAATTCATGATTCATAATTCATTTCATGATTCAATTCATGATTCATGATTCGATTCATGATTCATGATTCAATTCATGATTCAATTCATGATTCATGATTTGATTCATGATTCATGATTCAATTCATGATTCATGATTCATAATTCAATTCATGATTCATGATTCATGATTTATGATTCGATTCATGAATTATGATTCAATTCATGATTCATGATTCAAGATTTATGATTCAATTCATGATTCATGATTCAATTCATGAATCTTGATTCATGATTCATGATTCATTACACGATTCATGATTCAATTCATGATTCATGATTCATGATTGATGATTCATTACATGATTCATGATTCTTGATTCATGATTTAATTCATGATTCATGATTCAATTCATGATTCATGATTCAATTCATGATTCAATTCATGATTCAATTCATGATTCATGATTCATTTCATGATGTAATTTATGATTCATGATTCGATTCATGATTCATGATTCGATTCATGAATTATGATTCAATTCATGATTCATGATTCAAGATCCATGATTCAATTCATGATTCATGATTCGATTCATGAATCTTGATTCATGATTCATGATTCGATTCATGATTCATGATTCATGATTCAAGATCCATGATTCAATTCATGATTCATGATTCGATTCATGAATCTTGATTCATGATTCATGATTCGATTCATGATTCATGATTCATGATTCAATTCATGAATCTTGATTCATGGTTCAATTCATGATTCGATTCATGATTCAATTCATGATTCATGATTCAATTCATGATTCATGATTCATGATTCAATTCATGATTCATGATTCGATTCATGAATCTTGATTCATGATTCATGATTCGATTCATGATTCATGATTCAATTCATGATTTATGATTCATGATTCAATTCATGATTCATGATTCGATTCATGAATCTTGATTCATGATTCATGATTCGATTCATGATTCATGATTCATGATTCAATTCATGATTCATGATTCAATTCATGAATCATGATTCAATTCATGATTCATGATTCATGATTCATGATTCGATTCATGATTCATGATTCAATTCATGATTCATGATTCATGATTCAATTCATGATTCATGATTCAATTCATGATTCATGATTCAATTCATAATTCATGATTTGATTCATGATTCATGATTCAATTCATGATTCATGATTCAATTCATAATTCATGATTCATGATTCATGATTCATGATTTAATTCATGATTAATGATTCATGATTCAATTCATGATTCAATTCATGATTCATGAATCAATTTATGTTTCATAATTCATGATTTATGATTCATAATTCATGATTCAATTCATGATTCATGATTCGATTCATGATTCTTGATTCATGATTCGATTCATGATTCATTATTCAAGATTCAATTCATGATTCATGATTCATGATTCGATTCATGATTCATGATTCATGATTCAATTCAAAATTCATGATTCATGATTCAATTCATGATTCAATTCATGATTCATGATTCATGATTTGATTCATGATTCATGATTCATGATTCATGATTCATGATTCATTTCATGATTCATGATTCGATTCATGATTTAATTCAAGATTCATGATTCGATTCATGATTCATGATTCGATTCATGATTCATTTCATGATTCATGATTTGATTCATGATTCAATTCATGACTCAATTCATGATTCATGATTCATGATTCGATTCATGATTCAATTCAAGATTCATAATTCAATTCATGATTCATGATTTGATTCATGATTCATGATTCATGATTCAATTCATGATTCATGATTCATGATTCAATTCATGATTCATGATTCATGATTCATGATTCAATTCATGATTCATAATTCATGATTCAATTCATAATTCATGATTCATGATTCAATTCATGATTCACTTCATGATTCAAGATTCAATTCATTATTTGATTGATGATTCATGATTCGATTCATGATTCATGATTCAATTCATGATTTAATTTAAGATTCATGATTCGATTCATGATTCATGATTCGATTCATGATTCATTTTATGATTCATGATTTGATTCATGATTCAATTCATGATTGAATTCATGATTCATGATTCAATTCATGATTCATGATTCGATTCATGATTCATGATTCATGATTCATGATTCAATTCATGATTCACGATTCATGATTCGATTCATGATTCATGATTCATGATTCATGATTCAATTCATGATTCATGATTCGATTCATGATTCTAGATTCATGATTCATGATTCAATTCATGATTCATGATTCGATTCATGATTCATGATTCATTATTCATGATTCAATTCATGATTCACGATTCATGATTCGATTCATGATTCATGATTCATGATTCATGATTCATGATTCAATTCATGATTCATGATTCGATTCATGATTCTTGATTCATGATTCATGATTTGATTCATGATTCATGATTCAAGATTCAAATCATAATTCATGATTGATGATTCAATTCATGATTCATGATTCGATTCATGATTCATGATTCAATTCATGATTCTTGATTCATTATTCATGATTCGATTCATGATTCATTATTCAAGATTTAATTCATGATTCATGATTTGATTCAAGATTCATGATTCATGATTCATGATTCGATTCAAGATTCATGATTCATGATTCATGATTCAAATCATGATTCATTTTTCGATTCATGATTCATGATTCAGGATTCAATTCATGAATCATGATTCAATTCATGATTCAATTAATGATTCATGATTCATGATTCATCATTCAATTCATGATTCATGATTCATGATTCAATTCATGATTCATGATTCAATTCATGATTCATAATTCATGATTCATGATTCAATTCATGATTTGATATCTGATTCAATTCATAATTCATGATTCGATTTATGATTCATGATTCAATTCATGATTCATGATTCATGATTCAATTCATGATTCATGATTCAATTCATGATTCATAATTCATGATTCATGATTCAATTCATGATTTGATATCTGATTCAATTCATAATTCATGATTCGATTTATGATTCATGATTCAATTCATGATTCATGATTCATGATTCAATTCATGATTCATGATTCAATTCATGATTCATGATTGAATTTATGATTCATGATTCATGATTCAATTCATGATTCAATTCATGATTCATGATTCGTTTCATGATTCATGATTCATGATTCAATTCATGATTCAATTCATGATTCAATTCATAATTCATGATTCATGATTGGATTCATGATTCATGATTCATGATTCAATTCATGATTCATGATTCATGATTAAAATTATGATTCAATTCATGATTCATGATTCATGATTAATGATTCAATTCATGATTCAATTCAAGATTCATGATTCAAATTATGATTCAATTCATGATTCATGATTCATGATTAATGATTCAATTCATGATTCAATTCAAGATTCATGATTCAAATTATGATTCATGATTCAATTCATAATTCATTAATCATGATTCATGATTCATGATTCAATTCATGATTCATGATTCAATTCATGACTCATGATTCATGATTCAATTCATGATTCAATTTATGATTCATGATTCATGATTCAATTCATGATTCAATTCATGATTCATGATTCAAGATTTGATTCATGATTCATAATTCAATTTATGATTCATGAATCGTGATTCATGATTCATGATTCGATTCATGATTCTTGATTCATGATTTATAATTCAATTCATGATTCATGATTCAATTCATGATTCATGATTCAATTTATGTTTCATAATTCATGATTCATGATTCAATTCATGATTCAATTCATGATTCAATTCATGATTCATGATTCATTTAATGATTCAATTCATGATTCATGATTCGATTCATGATTCATGATTCAATTCATGATTCAATTCATGATTCAATTCATGATTCATGATTCGATTCATGATTCATGATTCAATTCATGATTCAATTCATGATTCATGATTTGATTCATGATTCATGATTCAATTCATGATTCATTGAATCATAATTCAATTCAAGATTCATGATTCATGATACATGATTCGATTCATGAATTATGATTCAATTCATGATTCTTGATTCAAGATTCATGATTCAATTCATGATTCATGATTCGATTCATGAATCTTGATTCATGATTGATGATTCATTACATGATTCATGATTCAATTCATGATTGATGATTCATGATTGATGATTCATTACATGATTCATGATTCTTGATTCATGATTTAATTCATGATTCAATTCATGATTCATGATTCATTTCATGATTCAATTTATGATTCATGATTCGATTCTTGATTCATGATTCAATTCATGATTCAATTCATGATTCATGATTCGATTCATGATTCATGATTCAATTCATGATTCATGATTCATAATTCAATTCATGATTCTTGATTCATGATTCGATTCATGAATTATGATTCAATTCATGATTCATGATTCAAGATTCATGATTCAATTCATGATTCATGATTCGATTCATGAATCTTGATTCATGATTCATGATTCGATTCATGATTCATGATTCATGATTCAATTCATGATTCGTGAATCATGATTCAATTCATGAATCATGATTCAAATTATGATTCATGATTTATGATTCATGATTCATGATTCATGATTCATGATTCGATTCATGATTCATGATTCATGATTCAATTCATGATTCATGATTTATGATTCATGATTCATGATTCATGATTCATGATTCGATTCATGATTCATGATTCAATTCATGATTCATGATTCATGATTCAATTCATTATTCATGATTCAATTCATGATTCATGATTCAATTCATGATTCATGATTCGATTCATGAATCTTGATTCATGATTCAATTCATGATTCATGATTCAATTCATGATTCATGATTCGATTCATGAATCTTGATTCATGATTTATGATTTGATTCATGATTCATGATTCAATTCATGATTCATGATTCATGATTCATGATTCGATTCATGAATCTTGATTCATGATTCATGATTCAATTCATGATTCATGATTCATGATTCAATTCATGATTCATGATTCAAGATTCAATTCATGAATCATGATTCAATTCATGATTCATGATTCATGATTCATGATTCGATTCATGATTCATGATTCATGATTCAATTTATGATTCATGATTCAGGATTCAATTCATGATTCATGATTCATGATTCAATTCATGATTCATGATTCATGATTCAATTCATGATTCATGATCCATGATTCAATTCATGATTCATGATTCATGATTCATGATTCATGATTTAATTCATGATTCATGATTCAATTCACGATTCAATTCATGATTCATGAATGAATTTATGTTTCATGATTCATGATTTATGATTCATAATTCATGATTCAATTCATGATTCAATTCATGATTCATGATTCATGATTTGATTCATGATTCATGATTCAATTTATGATTCATGATTCGATTCATGATTCTTGATTCATGATTCGATTCATGATTCATTATTCAAGATTCAATTCATGATTCATGATTCATGATTTGATTTATGATTCATGATTCATGATTCAAATCATGATTCATTATTCGATTCATGATTCATGATTTGATTCATGAATCTTGATTCATGATTCATGATTCGATTCATGATTCATGATTCATGATTCAATTCATGATTCATGATTCATGATTCAATTCATGAATCATGATTCAATTCATGATTCATGATTCGATTCATGAATCTTGATTCATGATTCATGATTCGATTCATGATTCATGATTCATGATTCAATTCATGATTCATGATTCATGATTCAATTCATGAATCATGATTCAATTCATGATTCATGATTCATGATTCATGATTCGATTCATGATTCATGATTCATGATTCAATTCATGATTCATGATTCATGATTCAATTCATGATTCATGATTCATAATTCAATTCATGATTCAATTCATGATTCATGATTCAAGATTCGATTCATGATTCATAATTCAATTTATGATTCATGATTCGTGATTCATGATTCATGATTCGATTCATGATTCATGATTTATGATTCATGATTCAATTCTTAATTCATGATTCGATTAATGATTCTTGATTCATGATTTATAATTCAATTCATGATTCATGATTCAATTCATTAATCATGATTCATGATTCGATTCATGATTCATGATTCAATTCATGTTTCATAATTCATGATTCATGATTCAATTCATGATTCAATTCATGATTCAATTCATGATTCATGATTCATTTCATGATTCATGATTCGATTCATGATTCATGATTCAATTCATGATTCAATTCATGATTCATGATTTGATTCATGATTCATAATTCATGATTCATGATTCAATTCATGATTCATGATTCATGATTTAATTCATGATTCATGATTCAATTCATGATTCATGATTCAATTCATGATTTGATATCTGATTCAATTCATAATTCATGATTCGATTTATGATTCATGATTCAATTCATGATTCATGATTCATGAATCAATTCATGATTTATGATTCATGATTCATGATTCATGATTCAATTCATGATTCATGATTCATAATTCAATTCATGATTCATGATTCAATTCATGATTCAATTCATGATTCATGATTCAATTTATGATTCATGATTCATGATTCAATTCATGATTCAATTCATGATTCAATTCATAATTCATGATTCATGATTGGATTCATGATTCATGATTCATGAATCAATTCATGATTCATGATTCATGATTCAAATTATGATTCAATTCATGATTCATGATTCATGATTAATGATTCAATTCATGATTCAATTCAAGATTCATGATTCAAATTATGATTCATGATTCAATTCATGATTCAATTTATGATTCATGATTCATGATTCAATTCATGATTCAATTCATGATTCATGATTCAAGATTCGATCCATGATTCATAATTCAATTTATGATTCATGATTCATGATTCAATTCATGATTCAATTCATGATTCATGATTCAAGATTCGATTCATGATTCATAATTCAATTTATGATTCATGATTCGTGATTCATGATTCATGATTCGATTCATGATTCATGATTTATGATTCATGATTCAATTCTTAATTCATGATTCGATTCATGATTCTTGATTCATGATTTATAATTCAATTCATGATTCATGATTCAATTCATTAATCATGATTCATGATTCGATTCATGATTCATGATTCAATTCATGTTTCATAATTCATGATTCATTTCATGATTCATGATTCAATTCATGATTCAAATCATGATTCATGATTCATTTCATGATTCAATTCATGATTCAAGATTCGATTCATGATTCATGATTCAATTCATGATTCAATTCATGATTCATGATTTGATTCATGATTCATGATTCAATTCATGATTCATGATTCATAATTCAATTCATGATTCATGATTCATGATTCATGATTCGATTCATGAATTATGATTCAATTCATGATTCATGATTCAAGATTCATGATTCAATTCATGATTCATGATTCGATTCATGAATCTTGATTCATGATTGATGATTCATTACATGATTCATGATTCAATTCATGATTCATGATTCATGATTGATGATTCATTACATGATTCATGATTCTTGATTCATGATTCAATTCATGATTCATTAATCATGATTCATGATTCATGATTCAATTCATGATTCATGATTCATGATTCAATTCATGATTCTTGATTCATGATTCAATTCATGATTCATTAATCATGATTCAATTCATGATTCAATTTATGATTCATGATTCATGATTCAATTCATGATTCAATTCATGATTCATGATTCAAGATTTGATTCATGATTCATAATTCAATTTATGATTCATGATTCGTGATTCATGATTCATGATTCGATTCATTATTCATGATTTATGATTCATGATTCAATTCTTAATTCATGATTCGATTCATGATTCTTGATTCATGATTTATAATTCAATTCATGATTCATGATTCAATTCATGATTCATGATTCAATTTATGTTTCATAATTCATGATTCATGATTCAATTCATGATTCAATTCATGATTCATGATTCATTTCATGATTCAATTCATGATTCATGATTCGATTCATGATTCATGATTCAATTCATGATTCAATTCATGATTCATGATTTGATTCATGATTCATGATTCAATTCATGATTCATTGAATCATAATTCAATTCAAGATTCATGATTCATGATACATGATTCGATTCATGAATTATGATTCAATTCATGATTCTTGATTCAAGATTCATGATTCAATTCATGATTCATGATTCGATTCATGAATCTTGATTCATGATTGATGATTCATTACATGATTCATGATTCAATTCATGATTGATGATTCATGATTGATGATTCATTACATGATTCATGATTCTTGATTCATGATTTAATTCATGATTCATGATTCAATTCATGATTCAATTCATGATTCATGATTCATTTCATGATTCAATTTATGATTCATGATTCGATTCTTGATTCATGATTCAATTCATGATTCAATTCATGATTCATGATTCGATTCATGATTCATGATTCAATTCATGATTCATGATTCATAATTCAATTCATGATTCTTGATTCATGATTCGATTCATGAATTATGATTCAATTCATGATTCATGATTCAAGATTCATGATTCAATTCATGATTCATGATTCGATTCATGAATCTTGATTCATGATTCATGATTCGATTCATAATTCATGATTCATGATTCAATTCATGATTCGTGAATCATGATTCAATTCATGAATCATGATTCATGATTCATGATTCATGATTCATGATTCATGATTCATGATTCATGATTCGATTCATGATTCATGATTCATGATTCAATTCATGATTCATGATTCATGATTCAATTCATTATTCATGATTCAATTCATGATTCATGATTCGATTCATGAATCTTGATTCATGATTTATGATTTGATTCATGATTCATGATTCAATTCATGATTCATGATTCAATTCATGATTCATGATTCATGATTCAATTCATGATTCATGATTCAATTCATGATTCATGATTCATGATTCATGATTCGATTCATGATTCATGATTCATGATTCAATTTATGATTCATGATTCATGATTCAATTCATGATTCATGATCCATGATTCAATTCATAATTCATGATTTGATTCATGATTCATGATTCATGATTCAATTCATGATTCATGATTCATGAATCAATTCATGATTCATGATTCATGATTCATGATTCATGATTTAATTCATGATCATGATTCATGATTCATGATTCGATTCATGATTCATGATTCATGATTCAATTCATGATTCATGATTCATGATTCAATTCATGAATCATGATTCAATTCATGATTCATGATTCATGATTCATGATTCGATTCATGATTCATGATTCATGATTCAATTCATGATTCATGATTCATGATTCAATTCATGATTCATGATTCATAATTCAATTCATGATTCAATTCATGATTCATGATTCAAAGATTCGATTCATGATTCATAATTCAATTTATGATTCATGATTCGTGATTCATGATTCATGATTCGATTCATGATTCATGATTTATGATTCATGATTCAATTCTTAATTCATGATTCGATTCATGATTCTTGATTCATGATTTATAATTCAATTCATGATTCATGATTCAATTCATTAATCATGATTCATGATTCGATTCATGATTCATGATTCAAATTCATGTTCATAATTCATGATTCATGATTCAATTCATGATTCAATTCATGATTCAATTCATGATTCATGATTCATTTCATGATTCATGATTCGATTCATGATTCATGATTCAATTCATGATTCAATTCATGATTCATGATTTGATTCATGATTCATAATTCATGATTCATGATTCAATTCATGATTCATGATTCATGATTTAATTCATGATTCATGATTCAATTCATGATTCATGATTCAATTCATGATTTGATATCTGATTCAATTCATAATTCATGATTCGATTTATGATTCATGATTCAATTCATGATTCATGATTCATGAATCAATTCATGATTTATGATTCATGATTCATGATTCATGATTCAATTCATGATTCATGATTCATGATTCAATTCATGATTCATGATTCAATTCATGATTCAATTCATGATTCATGATTCAATTTATGATTCATGATTCATGATTCAATTCATGATTCAATTCATGATTCAATTCATAATTCATGATTCATGATTGGATTCATGATTCATGATTCATGATTCAATTCATGATTCATGATTCATGATTCAAATTATGATTCAATTCATGATTCACGATTCATGATTAATGATTCAATTCATGATTCAATTCAAGATTCATGATTCAAATTATGATTCATGATTCAATTCATGATTCAATTTATGATTCATGATTCAATTCATGATTCAATTCATGATTCATGATTCAAGATTCGATTCATGATTCATAATTCAATTTATGATTCATGATTCATGATTCAATTCATGATTCAATTCATGATTCATGATTCAAGATTCGATCATGATTCATAATTCAATTTATGATTCATGATTCGTGATTCATGATTCATGATTCGATTCATGATTCATGATTTATGATGCATGATTCAATTCTTAATTCATGATTCGATTCATGATTCTTGATTCATGATTAATAATTCAATTCATGATTCATGATTCAATTCATTAATCATGATTCATGATTCGATTCATGATTCATGATTCAATTCATGTTTCATAATTTCATGATTCATTTCATGATTCATGATTCAATTCATGATTCAAATCATGATTCATGATTCATTTCATGATTCAATTCATGATTCATGATTCGATTCATGATTCATGATTCAATTCATGATTCAATTCATGATTCATGATTTGATTCATGATTCATGATTCAATTCATGATTCATGATTCATAATTCAATTCATGATTCATGATTCATGATTCATGATTCGATTCATGAATTATGATTTCAATTCATGATTCATGATTCAAGATTCATGATTCAATTCATGATTCATGATTCGATTCATGAATCTTGATTTCATGATTGATGATTCATTACATGATTCATGATTTCAATCATGATTCATGATTCATGATTGATGATTCATTACATGATTCATGATTCTTGATTCATGATTCAATTCATGATTCATTAATCATGATTCATGATTCATGATTCAATTCAATGATTCATGATTCATGATTCAATTCATGATTCTTGATTCATGATTCAATTCATGATTCATTAATCATGATTCAATTCATGATTCAATTTATGATTCATGATTCATTATTCAATTCATGATTCAATTCATGATTCATGATTCAAGATTTGATTCATGATTCATAATTCAATTTATGATTCATGATTCGTGATTCATGATTCGATTCATTATTCATGATTTATGATTCATGATTCAATTCTTAATTCATGATTCGATTCATGATTCTTGATTCATGATTTATAATTCAATTCATGATTCATGATTCAATTCATGATTCATGATTCAATTTATGTTTCATAATTCATGATTCATGATTCAATTCATGATTCAATTCATGATTCAATTCATGATTCATGATTCATTTCATGATTCAATTCATGATTCATGATTCGATTCATGATTCATGATTCAATTCATGATTCAATTCATGATTCATGATTTGATTCATGATTCATGATTCAATTCATGATTCATTGAATCATAATTCAATTCAAGATTCATGATTCATGATACATGATTCGATTCATGAATTATGATTCAATTCATGATTCTTGATTCAAGATTCATGATTCAATTCATGATTCATGATTCGATTCATGAATCTTGATTCATGATTGATGATTCATTACATGATTCATGATTCAATTCATGATTGATGATTCATGATTGATGATTCATTACATGATTCATGATTCTTGATTCATGATTTAATTCATGATTCATGATTCAATTCATGATTCATGATTCAATTTATGATTCATGATTCGATTCTTGATTCATGATTCAATTCATGATTCAATTCATGATTCATGATTCGATTCATGATTCATGATTCAATTCATGATTCATGATTCATAATTCAATTCATGATTCTTGATTCATGATTCGATTCATGAATTATGATTCAATTCATGATTCATGATTCAAGATTCATGATTCAATTCATGATTCATGATTCGATTCATGAATCTTGATTCATGATTCATGATTCGATTCATAATTCATGATTCATGATTCAATTCATGATTCGTGAATCATGATTCAATTCATGAATCATGATTCATGATTCATGATTCATGATTCATGATTCATGATTCATGATTCATGATTCGATTCATGATTCATGATTCATGATTCAATTCATGATTCATGATTCATGATTCAATTCATTATTCATGATTCAATTCATGATTCATGATTCAATTCATGATTCATGATTCGATTCATGAATCTTGATTCATGATTCAATTCATGATTCATGATTCAATTCATGATTCATGATTCGATTCATGAATCTTGATTCATGATTTATGATTTGATTCATGATTCATGATTCAATTCATGATTCATGATTCAATTCATGATTCATGATTCATGATTCAATTCATGATTCATGATTCATGATTCAATTCATGATTCATGATTCATGATTCATGATTCGATTCATGATTCATGATTCATGATTCAATTTATGATTCATGATTCATGATTCAATTCATGATTCATGATCCATGATTCAATTCATAATTCATGATTTGATTCATGATTCATGATTCATGATTCAATTCATGATTCATGATTCATGAATCAATTCATGATTCATGATTCATGATTCATGATTCATGATTTAATTCATGATTCATGATTCAATTCACGATTCAATTCATGATTCATGAATGAATTTATGTTTCATGATTCATGATTTATGATTCATAATTCATGATTCAATTCATGATTCAATTCATGATTCATGATTCATGATTTGATTCATGATTCATGATTCATGATTCAATTTATGATTCATGATTCGATTCATGATTCTTGATTCATGATTCGATTCATGATTCATTATTCAAGATTCAATTCATGATTCATGATTCATGATTCGATTTATGATTCATGATTCATGATTCAAATCATGATTCATTATTCGATTCATGATTCATGATTTGATTCATGAATCTTGATTCATGATTCATGATTCGATTCATGATTCATGATTCATGATTCAATTCATGATTCATGATTCATGATTCAATTCATGAATCATGATTCAATTCATGATTCATGATTCGATTCATGAATCTTGATTCATGATTCATGATTCGATTCATGATTCATGATTCATGATTCAATTCATGATTCATGATTCATGATTCAATTCATGAATCATGATTCAATTCATGATTTATGATTCATGATTCATGATTCGATTCATGATTCATGATTCATGATTCAATTCATGATTCATGATTCATGATTCAATTCATGATTCATGATTCATAATTCAATTCATGATTCAATTCATGATTCATGATTCAAGATTCGATTCATGATTCATAATTCAATTTATGATTCATGATTCTTGATTCATGATTCATGATTCGATTCATGATTCATGATTTATGATTCATGATTCAATTCTTAATTCATGATTCGATTCATGATTCTTGATTCATGATTTATAATTTAATTCATGATTCATGATTCAATTCATTAATCATGATTCATGATTCGATTCATGATTCATGATTCAATTCATGTTTCATAATTCATGATTCATGATTCAATTCATGATTCAATTCATGATTCAATTCATGATTCATGATTCATTTCATGATTCATGATTCGATTCATGATTCATGATTCAATTCATGATTCATGATTCGATTCATGAATCTTGATTCATGATTCAATTCATGATTCATGATTCAATTCATGATTCATGATTCGATTCATGAATCTTGATTCATGATTTATGATTTGATTCATGATTCATGATTCAATTCATGATTCATGATTCAATTCATGATTCATGATTCATGATTCAATTCATGATTCATGATTCATGATTCAATTCATGATTCATGATTCATGATTCATGATTCGATTCATGATTCATGATTCATGATTCAATTTATGATTCATGATTCATGATTCAATTCATGATTCATGATCCATGATTCAATTCATAATTCATGATTTGATTCATGATTCATGATTCATGATTCAATTCATGATTCATGATTCATGAATCAATTCATGATTCATGATTCATGATTCATGATTCATGATTTAATTCATGATTCATGATTCAATTCACGATTCAATTCATGATTCATGAATGAATTTATGTTTCATGATTCATGATTTATGATTCATAATTCATGATTCAATTCATGATTCAATTCATGATTCATGATTCATGATTTGATTCATGATTCATGATTCATGATTCAATTTATGATTCATGATTCGATTCATGATTCTTGATTCATGATTCGATTCATGATTCATTATTCAAGATTCAATTCATGATTCATGATTCATGATTCGATTTATGATTCATGATTCATGATTCAAATCATGATTCATTATTCGATTCATGATTCATGATTTGATTCATGAATCTTGATTCATGATTCATGATTCGATTCATGATTCATGATTCATGATTCAATTCATGATTCATGATTCATGATTCATGATTCATGATTCAATTCATGATTCATGATTCATGATTCAATTCATGAATCATGATTCAATTCATGATTCATGATTCGATTCATGAATCTTGATTCATGATTCATGATTCGATTCATGATTCATGATTCATGATTCAATTCATGATTCATGATTCATGATTCAATTCATGAATCATGATTCAATTCATGATTTATGATTCATGATTCATGATTCGATTCATGATTCATGATTCATGATTCAATTCATGATTCATGATTCATGATTCAATTCATGATTCATGATTCATAATTCAATTCATGATTCAATTCATGATTCATGATTCAAGATTCGATTCATGATTCATAATTCAATTTATGATTCATGATTCGTGATTCATGATTCATGATTCGATTCATGATTCATGATTTATGATTCATGATTCAATTCTTAATTCATGATTCGATTCATGATTCTTGATTCATGATTTATAATTCAATTCATGATTCATGATTCAATTCATTAATCATGATTCATGATTCGATTCATGATTCATGATTCAATTCATGTTTCATAATTCATGATTCATGATTCAATTCATGATTCAATTCATGATTCAATTCATGATTCATGATTCATTTCATGATTCATGATTCGATTCATGATTCATGATTCAATTCATGATTCAATTCATGATTCTTGATTTGATTCATGATTCATAATTCATGATTCATGATTCAATTCATGATTCATAAATCATGATTTAATTCATGATTCATGATTCAATTCATGATTCATGATTCAATTCATGATTTAATATCTGATTCAATTCATAATCATGATTCGATTTATGATTCATGATTCCAATTCATGATTCATGATTCATGAATCAATTCATGATTTATGATTCATGATTCATGATTCATGATTCATGATTCAATTCATGATTCATGATTCATGATTCAATTCATGATTCATGATTCAATTCATGATTCAATTCATGATTCATGATTCAATTTATGATTCATCATTCATGATTTAATTCATGATTCAATTCATGATTCAATTCA
>NW_027447597.1:0-28520 GCF_038048845.1 Mixophyes fleayi | reverse complement strand
TAATCATGAATTGAATTATAAATCATGAATTAAATCATGAATCATGAATCATAAATCATGAATTAAATCATGAATCATGAAATGAATCATGAATCATGAATTGAATCATGAATCATGAATCGAATCATGAATCATGGATTGAATCATGAATCATAAATTGAATCATGAATCATGAAATGAATCATGAATTGAATCATGAATTCAAACATGAATCATGAATCGAATCATGAATCATGAATTGAATTATGAATCATGAATTAAATCATGAATCATGAATCAAAAATCAAGAATTGAATCATGAATCATGAATTGAATTATAAATCATGAATTAAATCATGAATCATGAAACATAAATCAAGAATTGAATCATGAATCATGAATCGAATCATGAATCATGAAATAAATCATGAATTGAATCATGAATTGAATCATGAATCATGAATCGAATCATGAATCATGAAATAAATCATGAATTGAATCAAGATTCATGAACCATGAATTGAATCATGAAATAAATCATGAATCATGAATTGAATCATAAATCATGAATCATGAATTTAATCATGAATCATAATTCGAATCATGAATCATGAATCATGAATTGAATCATGAATCATTAATCAAATCATGAATCATGAATTGAATCATGAATCATGAATTGAATCATGAGTCATGAATCATGAATTGAATCATGAATCATGAATCATGAATTGAATCATAAAACATGAATCATGAATTTAATCATGAATCATATATCGAATTATGAATCATGAATCGAATCATGAATTTAATCATAAATCATGAATCATGAATTGAATCATGAATTATGAATCATGAATTGAATCATGAATAATGAATTGAATCATGAATCATGAATCATGAATTGAATCATGAATCATGAATCGAATCATGAATTGAATCATGAATCATGAATCATGAATTGAATTATGAATCATGAATCGAATCATGAATCATGTATTGAATCATGAATTGAATCATGAATCATGAATGATGAATTGAATCATGAATCATGAACCGAATCATGAATCGAATCATGAATTGAATCATGAATCATGAATCATATATCGAATTATGAATCATGAAATGAATCATGAATTTAATCATAAATCATGAATCATGAATTGAATCATCAATCATGAATCATGAATTGAATCATGAATAATGAATTGAATCATGAATCATGAATCATGAATTGAATCATGAATCATGAATCGAATCATGAATTGAATCATGAATCATGAATCATGAATTGAATTAAGAATCATCCATCGAATCATGAATCATGTATTGAATCATGAATTGAATCATGAATCATGAATGATGAATTGAATCATGAATCATGAATTGAATCATGAGTCATGAATCATGCATTGAATCATGAATCATGAATCGAATCATGAATTGAATCATGAATGATGAATTGAATCATGAATCATGAATTGAATCATGAATCATGAATTGAATTATGAATCATGAATCATGAATTAAATCATGAATCATGAAATGAATAATGAATCATGAATTGAATCATGAATCATGAATCGAATCATGAATCATGGATTGAATCATGAATCATAAATTGAATCATGAATCATGAAATGAATCATGAATTGAATCATGAATTCAAACATGAATCATGAATCGAATCATGAATTGAATTATGAATCATGAATTAAATCATGAATCATGAATCATAAATCAAGAATTGAATCATGAATCATGAATTGAATTATAAATCATGAATTAAATCATGAATCATGAATCATAAATCAAGAATTGAATCATTTATCATGAATCGAATCATGAATCATGAAATAAATCATGAATTGAATCATGAATTGAATCATGAATCATGAATCGAATCATGAATCATGAAATAAATCATGAATTGAATCAAGATTCATGAACCATGAATTGAATCATGAAATAAATCATGAATCATGAATTGAATCATAAATCATGAATCATGAATTTAATCATGAATCATAATTCGAATCATGAATCATGAATCATGAATTGAATCATAAATCATGAATCGAATCATGAATTGAATCATGAATCATGAAATGAATCATGAATCATGAATTGAATCATGAATCATGAATTGAATCAGGAATCACGAATTGAATCATGCATCATGAATTGAATCATGAATCATAAATCGAATCATGAATCATGAAATGAATCATGAAATGAATCATGAATCATGAATTGAATCATGAATCACGAATTGAATCATGCATCATGAATTGAATCATGAATCATAAATCGAATCATGAATCATGAAATGAATCATGAATCATGAATTGAATCATAAATCCTGAATTGAATCATGAATTGAATTTTGAATCATGAATCATGAATCGAATCATGAATCATGAAATAAATAATGAATTGAATCATGAATTGAATCATGAATCATGAATCATGAATCGAATCATGAATCATGAAATAAATCATGAATTGAATCAAGATTCATGAACCATGAATTGAATCATAAAATAAATCATGAATCATGAATTGAATCATAAATCATGAATCTTAAATTTAATCATGAATCATGAATCCAATCATGAATTAAAAATTGAATCATGAATCATGAATCAAATCATGAATCATGAATTGAATCATGAATCATGAATCCAATCATGAATTGAATCATGAATCATAAATCATGACTTGAATCATAAATTATGAATCATGAATTTAATCATGAATCATATATCGTATCATGAATAATGAATCATGAATCAAATCATGAATTGAATCATGAATCATGAATTGAATTATGAATTGAATCAAGAATTGAATCATGCATTGAATCATGAATCATGAAATGAATCATGAATCATGAATTGAATCATGAATTGAATCATGAATTATGAATCATAAATTGAATCATGAATTAAATCATGAATCATGAAATGAATCATGAATCATAAATTGACTCATGAATCATGAATTGAATCATGAATCATGAATCATGAAATGAATCATGCAATGAATCATGAATCATGAATTAAATCATGAATCACAAATTGAATCATGCATCATGAATTGAATCATGAATTATAAATCGAATCATGAATCATGAATCATGAATTGAATCATAAATCATGAATTGAATCATGAATTGAATCATGAATCATGAATTGAATCATGAATCATGAAATAAATCATGAATTGAATCATAAATCATGAATTGAATCATGAATTGAATCATGAATCATGAATTGAATTATGAATTGAATCAAGAAATGAATCATGCATTGAATCATGAATCATGAATTGAATCATGAATCATGAATTGAATCATGAATCATGAATCATGAATTGAATCATGAATTGAATCATGAATTATGAATCATAAATTGAATCATGAATTCAATCATGAATTAAATCATGAACCATGAAATGAATCATGAATTGAATCATGAATCATGAAATGAATCATGAATCATGAATTGAATCATGTATCATGAATTGAATCATGAATCATAAATCAAGAATTGAATCATGAATCATGAATTGAATCATGAATCATGAAATGAATTATGAATTGAATCAAGAATTGAATCATGAATTGAAACATAAATCATGAATCGTATCATGATTCATGAATTGAATCATGAATCATGAATTGAATCATGAATCATGAATCATGAATTGAATCATGAATTGAATCATGAATTATAAATCATAAGTTGAATCATGAATTGAATCATAAATTGAATCATGAATCATGAAATGAATCAAGAATCATGAATTGAATCATAAATCATGAATCGAATCATGAATTGAATCATGAATCATGAAATGAATCATGAATCATGAATTGAATCATGAATCATAAATCATGAATTAAATCATGAATCATGAAATGAATCATGAATCATGAATCGAATCATGAATCATGAATTGAATTATGAATCATGAATTAAATCATGAATCATGAATCATAAATCAAGAATTGAATCATGAATCATGAATTGAATTATAAATCATGAATTAAATCATGAATCATGAAACATAAATCAAGAATTGAATCATGAATCATGAATCGAATCATGAATCATGAAATAAATCATGAATTGAATCATGAATTGAATCATGAATCATGAATCGAATCATGTATCATGAAATAAATCATGAATTGAATCAAGATTCATGAACCATGAATTGAATCATGAAATAAATCATGAATCATGAATTGAATCATAAATCATGAATCATGAATTTAATCATGAATCATAATTCGAATCATGAATCATGAATATTGAATTGAATCATGAATCATTAATCGAATCATGAATCATGAATTGAATCATGAATCATGAATTGAATCATGAGTCATGAATCATGAATTGAATCATGAATCATGAATCATGAATTGAATCATAAAACATTAATCATGAATTTAATCATGAATCATATATCGAATTATGAATCATGAATCGAATCATGAATTTAATCATAAATCATGAATCATGAATTGAATCATGAATTATGAATCATGAATTGAATCATGAATTTAATCATAAATCATGAATCATGAATTGAATCATGAATTATGAATCATGAATCGAATCATGAATCATGTATTGAATCATGAATTGAATCATGAATCATGAATGATGAATTGAATCATGAATCATGAACCGAATCATGAATTGAATCATGAATCATGAATCGAATCATGAATTGAATCATGAATCATGAATCATATATCGAATTATGAATCATGAAATGAATCATGAATTTAATCATAAATCATGAATCATGAATTGAATCATCAATCATGAATCATGAATTGAATCATGAATAATGAATTGAATCATGAATCATGAATCATGAATTGAAGCATGAATCATGAATCGAATCATGAATTGAATCATGAATCATGAATCATGAATTGAATTAAGAATCATGCATCGAATCATGAATCATGTATTGAATCATGAATTGAATCATGAATCATGAATGATGAATTGAATCATGAATCATGAATTGAATCATGAGTCATGAATCATGCATTGAATCATGAATCATGAATCGAATCATGAATTGAATCATGAATGATGAATTGAATCAGGAATCATGAATTGAATCATGAATCATGAATCATTAAATGAATCATGAATCATGAATTGAATCATAAATCATGAATTGAATTATGAATCATGAATCATGAATTAAATCATGAATCATGAAATGAATAATGAATCATGAATTGAATCATGAATCATGAATCGAATCATGAATCATGGATTGAATCATGAATCATAAATTGAATCATGAATCATGAAATGAATCATGAATTGAATCATGAATTCAAACATGAATCATGAATCGAATCATGAATTGAATTATGAATCATGAATTAAATCATGAATCATGAATCATAAATCAAGAATTGAATCATGAATCATGAATTGAATTATAAATCATGAATTAAATCATGAATCATGAATCATAAATCAAGAATTGAATCATGAATCATGAATCGAATCATGAATCATGAAATAAATCATGAATTGAATTATGAATTGAATCATGAATCATGAATCGAATAATGAATCATGAAATAAATCATGAATTGAATCAAGATTCATGAACCATGAATTGAATCATGAAATAAATCATGAATCATGAATTGAGTCATAAATCATGAATCATGAATTTAATCATGAATCATAATTCGAATCATGAATCATGAATTATGAATTGAATCATAAATCATGAATCGAATCATGAATTGAATCATGAATCATGAAATGAATCATGAATCATGAATTGAATCATGAATCATGAATTGAATCAGGAATCACGAATTGAATCATGCATCATGAATTGAATCATGAATCATAAATCGAATCATGAATCATGAAATGAATCATGAAATGAATCATGAAATGAATCATGAATCATGAATTGAATCATGAATCACGAATTGAATCATGCATCATGAATTGAATCATGAATCATAAATCGAATCATGAATCATGAAATGAATCATGAAATGAATCATGAATCATGAATTGAATCATAAATCCTGAATTGAATCATGAATTGAATTTTGAATCATGAATCGTGAATCGAATCATGAATCATTAAATAAATAATGAATTGAATCATAAATTGAATCATGAATCATGAATCATGAATCGAATCATGAATCATGAAATAAATCATGAATTGAATCAAGATTCATGAACCATGAATTGAATCATAAAATAAATCATGAATCATGAATTGAATCATAAATCATGAATCTTAAATTTAATCATGAATCATGAATCGAATCATGAATTAAAAATTGAATCATGAATCATGAATCAAATCATGAATCATGAATTGAATCATGAATCATGAATCCAATCATGAATTGAATCATGAATCATAAATCATGAATTGAATCATAAATTATGAATCATGAATTTAATCATGAATCATATATCGTATCATGAATAATGAATCATGAATCGAATCATGAATTGAATCATGAATCATGAATTGAATCATGAATTGAATCATGAATTGAATCATGAATTATGAATCATAAATTGAATCATGAATTAAATCATGAATCATGAAATGAATCATGAATCATAAATTGACTCATGAATCATGAATTGAATCATGAATCATGAATCATGAAATGAATCATGCAATGAATCATGAATCATTAATAAAATCATGAATCACAAATTGAATCATGCATCATGAATTGAAGCATGAATTATAAATCGAATCATAAATCATGAATCATGAATCATGAATCATGAATGGAATCATAAATCATGAATTGAATCATGAATTGAATCATGAATCATGAATTGAATCATGAATCATGAAATAAATCATGAATTGAATCATAAATCATGAATTGAATCATGAATCATGAATTGAATTATGAATTGAATCAAGAAATGAATCATGCATTGAATCATGAATCATGAATTGAATCATGAATCATGAATTGAATCATGAATCATGAATCATGAATTGAATCATGAATTGAATCATGAATTATGAATCATAAATTGAATCATGAATTCAATCATGAAATAAATCATGAATCATGAAATGAATCATGAATTGAATCATGAATCATGAAATGAATCATGAATCATGAATTGAATCATGTATCAAGAATTGAATCATGAATCATAAATCAAGAATTGAATCATGAATCATGAATTGAATCATGAATCATGAAATGAATTATGAATTGAATCAAGAATTGAATCATGAATTGAAACATAAATCATGAATCGTATCATGATTCATGAATTGAATCATGAATCATGAATTGAATCATGAATCATGAATCATGAATTGAATCATGAATTGAATCATGAATTATAAATCATAAGTTGAATCATGAATTGAATCATAAATTGAATCATGAATCATGAAATGAATCAAGAATCATGAATTGAATCATAAATCATGAATCGAATCATGAATTGAATCATGAATCATGAAATGAATCATGAATCATGAATTGAATCATGAATCATGAATTGAATCAGGAATCACGAATTGAATCATGCATCATGAATTGAATCATGAATCATAAATCGAATCATGAATCATGAAATGAATCATGAATCATGAATTGAATCATGAATCACAAATTGAATCATGCATCATGAATTGAATCATGAATCATAAATCGAATCATGAATCATGAAATGAATTATGAATCATGAATTGAATCATAAATCCTGAATTGAATCATGAATCATGGATTGAATCATGAATCATAAATTGAATCATGAATCATGAAATGAATCATGAATTGAATCATGAATTCAAACATGAATCATGAATCGAATCATGAATCATGAATTGAATTATGAATCATGAATTAAATCATGAATCATGAATCATAAATCAAGAATTGAATCATGAATCATGAATTGAATTATAAATCATGAATTAAATCATGAATCATGAATCATAAATCAAGAATTGAATCATGAATCATGAATCGAATCATAAATCATGAAATAAATCATGAATTGAATCATGAATTGAATCATGAATCATGAATTGAATCATGAATCATGAAATAAATCATGAATTGAATCAAGATTCATGAACCATGAATTGAATCATGAAATAAATCATGAATCATGAATTGAATCATAAATCATGAATCATGAATTTAATCATGAATCATAATTCGAATCATGAATCATGAATCATGAATTGAATCATGAATCATTAATCGAATCATGAATCATGAATTGAATCATGAATCATGAATTGAATCATGAGTCATGAATCATGAATTGAATCATGAATCATGAATCATGAATTGAATCATAAAACATGAATCATGAATTTAATCATGAATCATATATCGAATTATGAATCATGAATCGAATCATGAATTTAATCATAAATCATGAATCATGAATTGAATCATGAATTATGAATCATGAATTGAATCATGAATAATGAATTGAATCATGAATCATGAATCATGAATTGAATCATGAATCATGAATCGAATCATGAATTGAATCATGAATCATGAATCATGAATTGAATTATGAATCATGAATCGAATCATGAATCATGTATTGAATCATGAATTGAATCATGAATCATGAATGATGAATTGAATCAAGAATCATGAACCGAATCATGAATTGAATCATGAATCATGAATCGAATCATGAATTGAATCATGAATCATGAATCATATATCGAATTTAAATCATGAAATGAATCATGAATTTAATCATAAATCATGAATCATGAATTGAATCATCAATCATGAATCATGAATTGAATCATGAATAATGAATTGAATCATGAATCATGAATCATGAATTGAATCATGAATCATGAATCAAATCATGAATTGAATCATGAATAATGAATCATGAATTGAATTAAGAATCATGCATCGAATCATGAATCATGTATTGAATCATGAATTGAATCATGAATCATGAATGATGAATTGAATCATGAATCATGAATTGAATCATGAGTCATGAATCATGCATTGAATCATGAATCATGAATCGAATCATGAATTGAATCATGAATGATGAATTGAATCATGAATCATGAATTGAATCATGAATCATGAATCATAAAATGAATCATGAATCATGAATTGAATCATTAATCATGAATTGAATTATGAATCATGAATCATGAATTAAACCATGAATCATGAAATGAATAATGAATCATGAATTGAATCATGAATCATGAATCGAATCATGAATCATGGATTGAATCATGAATCATAAATTGAATCATGAATCATGAAATGAATCATGAATTGAATCATGAATTCAAACATGAATCATGAATCGAATCATGAATTGAATTATGAATCATGATTTAAATCATGAATCATGAATCATAGGTCAAGAATTGAATCATGAATCATGAATTGAATTATAAATCATGAATTAAATCATGAATCATGAATCATAAATCAAGAATTGAATCATGAATCATGAATCGAATCATGAATCATGAAATAAATCATGAATTGAATCATGAATTGAATCATGAATCATGAATCGAATCATGAATCATGAAATAAATCATGAATTGAATCAAGATTCATGAACCATGAATTGAATCATGAAATAAATCATGAATCATGAATTGAATCATAAATCATGAATCATGAATTTAATCATGAATCATAATTCGAATCATGAATCATGAATTGAATCAGGAATCACGAATTGAATCATGAATCATAAATCGAATCATGAATCATAAAATGAATCATGAAATGAATCATGAATCATGAATTGAATCATGAATCACGAATTGAATCATGCATCATAAATTGAATCATGAATCATAAATCGAATCATGAATCATGAAATGAATCATGAATCATGAATTGAATCATAAATCCTGAATTGAATCATGAATTGAATTTTGAATCATGAATCATGAATCGAATCATGAATCATGAAATAAATAATGAATTGAATCATGAATTGAATCATGAATCATGAATCATGAATCGAATCATGAATCATGAAATAAATCATGAATTGAATCAAGATTCATGAACCATGAATTGAATCATAAAATAAATCATGAATCATGAATTGAATCATAAATCATGAATCTTAAATTTAATCATGAATCATGAATCGAATCATGAATTAAAAATTGAATCATGAATCATGAATCAAATCATGAATCATGAATTGAATCATGAATCATGAATCCAATCATGAATTGAATCATGAATCATAAATCATGAATTGAATCATGAATTTAATCATGAATCATATATCGTATCATGAATAATGAATCATGAATCGAATCATGAATTGAATCATGAATCATGAATTGAATTATGAATTGAATCAAGAATTGAATCATGCATTGAATCATGAATCATGAATTCAATCATGAATCATGAATTGAATCATGAATTGAATCATGAATTATGAATCATAAATTGAATCATGAATTAAATCATGAATCATGAAATGAATCATGAATCATAAATTGACTCATGAATCATGAATTGAATCATGAATCATGAATCATGAAATGAATCATGCAATGAATCATGAATCATGAATTAAATCATGAATCATGAAATGAATCATGAATCATAAATTGACTCATGAATCATGAATTGAATCATGAATCATGAATCATGAAATGAATCATGCAATGAATCATGAATCATGAATTAAATCATGAATCACAAATTGAATCATGCATCATGAATTGAATCATGAATTATAAATCGAATCATGAATCATGAATCATGAATCATGAATCATGAATTGAATCATAAATCATGAATTGAATCATGAATTGAATCATGAATCATGAATTGAATCATGAATCATGAAATAAATCATGAATTGAATCATAAATCATGAATTGAATCATGAATTGAATCATGAATCATGAATTGAATTATGAATTGAATCAAGAAATGAATCATGCATTGAATCATGAATCATGAAATGAATCATGAATCATGAATTGAATCATGTATCATGAATTGAATCATGAATCATAAATCAAGAATTGAATCATGAATCATGAATTGAATCATGAATCATGAAATGAATTATGAATTGAATCAAGAATTGAATCATGAATTGAAACATAAATCATGAATCGTATCATGATTCATGAATTGAATCATGAATCATGAATTGAATCATGAATCTTGAATCATGAATTGAATCATGAATTATAAATCATAAGTTGAATCATGAATTGAATCATAAATTGAATCATGAATCATGAAATGAATCAAGAATCATGAATTGAATCATAAATCATGAATCGAATCATGAATTGAATCATGAATCATGAAATGAATCATGAATCATAAATTGAATCATGAATCATGAATTGAATCAGGAATCACGAATTTATTCATGCATCATGAATTGAATCATGAATCATAAATCGAATCATGAATCATGAAATGAATCATGAAATGAATCATGAATCATGTATTGAATCATGAATCACAAATTGAATCATGCATCATGAATTGAATCATGAATCATAAATCGAATCATGAATCATGAAATGAATTATGAATCATGAATTGAATCATAAATCCTGAATTGAATCATGAATTGAATTTTGAATCATGAATCATGAATCGAATCATAATTCATGAAATAAATAATGAATTGAATCATGAATTGAATCATGAATCATGAATCGAATCATGAATCATGAAATAAATCATGAATTGAATCAAGATTCATGAACCATGAATTGAATCATAAAATAAATCATGAATCATGAATTGAATCATAAATCATGAATCTTAAATTTAATCATGAATCATGAATCGAATCATGAATTAAAAATTGAATCAAGAATCATGAATCAAATCATGAATCATGAATTGAATCATGAATCATGAATCGAATCATGAATTGAATCATGAATCATGAATCATGAATTGAATCATAAATTATGAATCATGAATTGAATCATGAATCATGAATCATGAATTGAATCATAAATTATGAATCATGAATTAAATCATGAATCATATATCGTATCATGAATCATGAATCATGAATCGAATCATGAATTGAATCATGAATCATGAATTGAATTATGAATTGAATCAAGAATTGAATCATGCATTCAATCATGAATCATGAATTGAATCATGAATCATGAATTGAATCATGAATCATGAATCATGAATTGAATCATGAATTGAATCATGAATTATGAATCATAAATTGAATCATGAATTGAATCATGAATTAAATCATGAATCATGAAATGAATCATGAATCATGAATTGACTCATGAATCATGAATTGAAACATGAATCATGAATCATGAAATGAATCATGAAATGAATCATGAATCATGAATTAAATCATGAATCACAAATTGAATCATGCATCATGAATTGAATCATGAATTATAAATCGAATCATGAATCATGAATCATGAATCATGGATTAAATCATGAATCATGAATCATGAATTGAATCATGAATCATGAAATAAATCATGAATTGAATCATAAATCATGAATTGTATCATGAATTGAATCATGAATCATGAAATGAATCATGAATCATGAATTGAATCATGAATCATGAATTGAATCATGAACCATGAATTGAATCATGAACCATGAATCTTGAATTAAATCATGATTCATAAATTGAATCATGATTTGAATCATGAATTGAATCATGAATCATGAAATGAATCATGAATCATGAATTGAATCATGAATCATGAATTGAATCAGGAATCATGAATCATAAATTGAATCATGAATTGAATCATGAATCATGAATTGAATGATGAATGATGAATTATGAATCAAATAATGAATCATGAATTGAATCATGAATCATGAATTGAATCATGAATTATGAATCATGAATTGAATCATGGATTGAATCATGAATTATAAATCATAAGTTGAATCATGAAATGAATCATGAATTGAATCATGAATTTTGAATTCAATCATAAATCATGAAATGAATCATGAAATGAATCATGAATCATGAATTGAATCATGAATCATGAATTGAATCATGAATCATAAATCGAATCATGAATCATGAATTGAATCATGAATCATGAATCATGAATCGAATCATGAATCATGAATTGAATCATGAATCATGAATCACGAATCATGAATTAAATCATGAATCATGAATTGAATCATGAATCATAAATCATGAATTGAATCATGAATCATGAATCATAAATTGAATCATGAATTGAATCATGAATTATGAATCATAAATTGAATCATGAATTGAATCATGAATCATGAAATGAATCATGAATCATGTATTGTATCATGAATCATGAATTAAATCAGGAAATATGAATCATGAAATGAATCATGCAATGAATCATGAATCATGAATTGAATCATGAATCAGGAATTAAATCATGAATCATGAATCATGAATTGAATCATAAATCATGAATTGAATCATGAATTGAATCATGAATCGAATAATGAATTATGAAATAAATCATGAATTGAATCATGAATTGAATCATGAATCATGAATCATGAATCGAATCATGAATCATGAAATAAATCATGAATTGAATAAAGATTCATGAACCATGAATTGAATCATAAAAAATGAATCATAAATTGAATCATGAATCATAATTCGAATCATTAATAATGATTCAAGAATTGAATCATGAATCATGAATTGAATCATGAATCATGAATCAAATCATGAATCATGAATTGAATCATGAATCATGAATTGAATCATGAATCATGAAATAAATCATGAATCATAAATCAAGAATTGAATAATGAATCATGAATCGAATCATGAATCATGAAATAAATCATGAATTGAATCATGAATTGAATCATGAATCATGAATCGAATCATGAATCATGAAATAAATCATGAATTGAATCAAGATTCATGAACCATGAATTGAATCATGGAATAAATCATGAATCATGAATTGAATCATAAATCATGAATCATGAATTTAATCATGAATCATAATTCGAATCATGGATCATGAATTGAATCATGAATCATGAATTGAATCATGAATCATGAATCATGAAATGAATCATGAAATGAATCATGAATCATGAATTAAATCATAAATCACAAATTGAATTATGCATCATGAATTGAATCATGAATTATAAATCGAATCATGAATCATGAATCATGAATTAAATCATGAATCATGAATCATGAATTGAATAATAAATCATGAATTGAATCATGAATTGAATCATGAATCATGAATCGAATCATGAATCATGAAATAAATCATGAATTGAATCATAAATCATGAATTGAATCATGAATTGAATCATGAATCATGAATTGAATCATGAATTGAATCATGAATTGAATCATGAATTATGAATCATAAATTGAATCATGAATTCAATCATGAATTAAATCATGAATCATGAAATGAATCATGAATTGAATCATGAATCATGAAATGAATCATGAATCATGAATTGAATCATGTATCATGAATTGAATCATAAATCATGAATAATAAATCAAGAATCGAATCATGAATCATGAATTGAATCATGAATCATGAAATGAATTATGAATTGAATCAAGAATTGAATCATGAATTGAATCATGAATCATGAATCATGAATTGAATCATGAATTGAATCATGAATTATAAATCATAAGTTGAATCATGAAATGAATCATAAATTAAATCATGAATCATGAAATGAATCAAGAATCATGAATTGAATCATAAATCATGAATCGAATCATGAATTGAATCATGAATCATGAAATGAATCATGAATCATGAATTGAATCATGAATCATGAATTGAATCAGGAATCACGAATTGAATCATGCATCATGAATTGAATCATGAATCATAAATCGAATCATGAATCATGAAATGAATCATGAAATGAATCATGAATCATGAATCGAATCATGAATCATGAAATAAATAATGAATTGAATCATGAATTGAATCATGAATCATGAATCATGAATCGAATCATGAATCATGATATAAATCATGAATTGAATCAAGATTCATGAACCATGAATTGAATCATAAAATAAATCATGAATCATGAATTGAATCATAAATCATGAATCTTAAAATGAATCATGAATCATGAATCGAATCATGAATTAAAAATTGAATCATGAATCAAATCATGAATCATGAATTGAATCATGAATCATGAATCGAATCATGAATTGAATCATGAATCATGAATCATGAATTGAATCATAAATTATGAATCATGAATTGAATCATGAATTGAATCATGAATTATAAATCATAAGTTGAATCATGAATTGAATCATAAATTGAATCATGAATCATGAAATGAATCAAGAATCATGAATTGAATCATGAATCATGAAATGAATCATGAATCATGAATCTTGAATTGAATCATAAATCATGAATTGAATCATGAATCATGAAAGGAATCATGAATCATGAATTGAATCATGAATCATGAATTGAATCAGGAATCATGAATCATAAATTGAATCATGAATTGAATAATGAATCATTAATTGAATGATAAATGATGAATCATGAATCAAATCATGAATCATGAATTGAATCATGAATCATGAATTGAATCATGAATCATGAATCATGAATTGAATCATGAATTGAATCATGAATTATAAATCATAAGTTGAATCATGAATTGAATCATGAAATGAATCATGAATCATGAATTGAATCATGAATTTTGAATTGATTCATGAATCATGAATTGAATCATGAATCATGAATTGAATCATGAATCATAAATCGAATCATGAATCATGAATTGAATCATGAATCATGAATCATGAATCGAATCATGAATCATGAATTGAATCATGAATCATGAAATGAATCATGAATTGAATCATGAATTCAAACATGAATCATGAATCGAATCATGAATTGAATTATGAATTGAATCAAGAATTGAATCATGAATTGAATCATGAATCATGAATTGAATCATGAATCATGAATCATGAATTGAATCATGAATTGAATCATGAATTATAAATCATAAGTTGAATCATGAATTGAATCATGAATTGAATCATGAATCATGAAATGAATCATGAATCATGAATTGAATCATGAATCATGAATTGAATCATGAACCATGAATTGAATCATGAAATGAATCATGAATCATGATTTGAATCATGAACCATGAATTGAATCATGAACCATGAATCTTGAATTGAATCATGAATCATAAATTGAATCATGAATTGAATCATGAATTGAATCATGAATCATGAAATGAATCATGAATCATGAATTGAATCATGAATCATGAATTGAATCAGGAATCATGAATCATAAATTGAATCATGAATTGAATCATGAATCATGAATTGAATGATGAATGATGAATTATGAATCAAATCATGAATCATGAATTGAATCATGAATCATGAATTGAATCATGAATTATGAATCATGAATTGAATCATGAATTGAATCATGAATTATAAATCATAAGTTGAATCATGAAATGAATCATGAATTGAATCATGAATTTTGAATTCAATCATGAATCGAATCATGAATCATGAAATGAATCATGAATCATGAATTGAATCATGAATCATGAATTGAATCATGAATCATAATTTGAATCATGAATCATGAATTGAATCATTTATCATGAATCATGAATCGAATCATGAATCATGAATTGAATCATGAATCATGAATCACGAATCATGAATTGAATCATAAATCATGAATTGAATCATGAATCATGAATCGAATCATGAATCATAAATCATGAATTGAATCATGAATCATGAATCATAAATTGAATCATGAATTGAATCATGAATTATGAATCATAAATTGAATCATGAATTGAATCATGAATTGAATCATGAATCATGAAATGAATCATGAATCATGTATTGTATCATGAATCATGAATTGAATCAGGAATCATGAATCATGAAATGAATCATGAAATGAATCCTGAATCATGAATTGAATCATGAATCAAAAATTGAATCATGCATCATGAATTGAATCATGAATTATAAATCGAATCATGAATCATGAATCATGAATCAGGAATTAAATCATGAATTATGAATCATGAATTGAATCATAAATCATGAATTGAATGATGAATTGAATCATGAATCGAATAATAAATTATGAAATAAATCATGAATTGAATCATGAATCATGAATCATGAATCGAATCATGAATCATGAAATAAATCATGAATTGAATAAAGATTCATGAACCATAAATTGAATCATAAATAATGAATCATAAATTTAATCATGAATCATAATTCGAATCATTAATCATGATTCAAGAATTGAATCATGAATCTTGAATTGAATTATGAATCATGAATCGAATCATGAATCATGAATTGAATCATGAATCATGAAATAAATCATGAATCATAAATCAAGAATTGAATAATGAATCATGAATCGATTCATGAATCATGAAATAAATCATGAATTGAATCATGAATCGAATCATGAATCATGAAATAAATCATGAATTGAATCAAGATTCATGAACCATGAATTGAATCATGAAATAAATCATGAATCATGAATTGAATCATAAATCATGAATCATGAATTTAATCATGAATCATAATTCGAATCATGGATCATGAATTGAATCATGAATCATGAATTGAATCATGAATCATGAATCATGAAATGAATCATGAAATGAATCATGAATCATGAATTAAATCATAAATCACAAATTGAATCATGCATCATGAATTGAATCATGAATTATAAATCGAATCATGAATCATGAATCATGAATCATGAATTAAATCATGAATCATGAATCATGAATTAAATAATAAATCATGAATTGAATCATGAATTGAATCATGAATCATGAATCGAATCATGAATCATGAAATAAATCATGAATTGAATCATAAATCATGAATTGAATCATGAATTGAATCATGAATCATGAATTGAATCATGAATCATGAATTGAATCATGAATCATGAATCATGAATTGAATCATGAATTGAATCATGAATTATGAATCATAAATTGAATCATGAATTCAATCATGAATTAAATCATGAATCATGAAATGAATCATGAATTGAATCATGAATCATGAAATGAATCATGAATCATGAATTGAATCATGTATCATGACTTGAATCATGAATCATGAATCATAAATCAAGAATTGAATCATGACTCATGAATTGAATCATGAATCATGAAATGAATTATGAATTGAATCAAGAATTGAATCATGAATCATGAATTGAATCATGAATTGAATCATGAATTATAAATCATAAGTTGAATCATGAATTGAATCATAAATTGAATCATGAATCATGAAATGAATCAAGAATCATGAATTGAATCATAAATCATGAATCGAATCATGAATTGAATCATGAATCATGAAATGAATCATGAATCATGAATTGAATCATGAATCATGAATTGAATCATGAATCATGAATCTTGAATTGAATCATGAATCATGAATTGAATCATGAATCATGAAAGGAATCATGAATCATGAATTGAATCATGAATCATGAATTGAATCAGGAATCATGAATCATAAATTGAATCATGAATTGAATAATGAATGATAAATGATGAATCATGAATCAAATCATGAATCATGAATTGAATCATGAATCATGAATTGAATCATGAATCATGAATCATGAATTGAATCATGAATTGAATCATGAATTATAAATCATAAGTTGAATCATGAATTGAATCATGAAATGAATCATGAATCATGAAATGAATCATGAATTGAATCATGAATTTTGAATTGATTCATGAATCATGAATTGAATCATGAATCATGAATTGAATCATGAATCATAAATCGAATCATGAATCATGAATTGAATCATGAATCATGAATCATGAATCGAATCATGAATCATGAATTGAATCATGAATCATGAAATGAATCATGAATTGAATCATGAATTCAAACATGAATCATGAATCGAATCATGAATTGAATTATGAATTGAATCAAGAATTGAATCATGAATTGAAACATAAATCATGAATCGAATCATGATTCATGAATTGAATCATGAATCATGAATTGAATCATGAATCATGAATCATGAATTGAATCATGAATTGAATCATGAATTATAAATCATAAGTTGAATCATGAATTGAATCATGAATTGAATCATGAATCATGAAATGAATCATGAATCATGAATTGAATCATGAATCATGAATTGAATCATGAACAATGAATTGAATCATGAAATGAATCATGAATCATGAATTGAATCATGAACCATGAATTGAATCATGAATCTTGAATTGAATCATGAATCATAAATTGAATCATGAATTGAATCATGAATTGAATCATGAATCATGAAATGAATCATGAATTATGAATTGAATCATGAATCATGAATTGAATCAGGAATCATGAATCATAAATTGAATCATGAATTGAATCATGAATCATGAATTGAATGATGAATGATGAATTATGAATAAAATCATGAATCATGAATTGAATCATGAATCATGAATTGAATCATGAATTATGAATCATGAATTGAATCATGAATTGAATCATGAATTATAAATCATAAGTTGAATCATGAAATGAATCATGAATTGAATCATGAATTTTGAATTCAATCATGAATCATGAAATGAATCATGAAATGAATCATGAATCATGAATTAAATCATGAATCATGAATTGAATCATGAATCATAAATCGAATCATGAATCATGAATTGAATCATTTATCATGAATCATGAATCGAATCATGAATCATGAATTGAATCATGAATCATGAATCACGAATCATGAATTGAATCATAAATCATGAATTGAATGATGAATTGAATCATGAATCGAATAATGAATTATGAAATAAATCATGAATTGAATCATGAATCATGAATCATGAATCGAATCATGAATCATGAAATAAATCATGAATTGAATAAAGATTCATGAACCATAAATTGAATCATAAATAATGAATCATAAATTGAATCATGAATCATAATTCGAATCATTAATCATGATTCAAGAATTGAATCATGAATCTTGAATTGAATCATGAATCATGAACCGAATCATGAATCATGAATTGAATCATGAATCATGAAATAAATCATGAATCATAAATCAAGAATTGAATAATGAATCATGAATCGATTCATGAATCATGAAATAAATCATGAATCATGAATTGAATCATAAATCATGAATCATGAATTTAATCATGAATCATAATTCGAATCATGGATCATGAATTGAATCATGAATCATGAATTGAATCATGAATCATGAATCATGAAATGAATCATGAAATGAATCATGAATCATGAATTAAATCATAAATCACAAATTGAATCATGCATCATGAATTGAATCATGAATTATAAATCGAATCATGAATCATGAATCATGAATCATGAATTAAATCATGAATCATGAATCATGAATTAAATAATAAATCATGAATTGAATCATGAATTGAATCATGAATCATGAATTGAATCATGAATCATGAATTGAATCATGAATCATGAATCATGAATTGAATCATGAATTGAATCATGAATTATGAATCATAAATTGAATCATGAATTCAATCATGAATTAAATCATGAATCATGAAATGAATCATGAATTGAATCATGAATCATGAAATGAATCATGAATCATGAATTGAATCATGTATCATGACTTGAATCATGAATCATGAATCATAAATCAAGAATTGAATCATGAATCATGAATTGAATCATGAATCATGAAATGAATTATGAATTGAATCAAGAATTGAATCATGAATTGAAACATAAATCATGAATCGAATCATGATTCATGAATTGAATCATGAATCATGAATTGAATCATGAATCATGAATTGAATCATGAATTGAATCATGAATTATAAATCATAAGTTGAATCATGAATTGAATCATAAATTGAATCATGAATCATGAAATGAATCAAGAATCATGAAATAAATAATGAATTGAACCATGAATTGAATCATGAATCATGAATCATGAATCGAATCATGAATCATGAAATAAATCATGAATTGAATCAAGATTCATGAACCATGAATTGAATCATGAAATAAATCATGAATCATGAATTGAATCATAAATCATGAATCATAAATTGAATCATGAATCATGAATCGAATCATGAATTAAAAATTGAATCATGAATCATGAATCAAATCATGAATCATGAATTGAATCATGAATCATGAATCGAATCATGAATTGAATCATGAATCATGAATCATGAATTGAATCATAAATTATGAATCATGAATTTAATCATGAATCATATTTCGAATCATGAATTGAATCATGAATTAAATCATGAATCATGAATCATGAATTGAATCATGAATTGAATCATGAATTATGAATCATAAATTGAATCATGAATTGAATCATGAATTAAATCATGAATCATGAAATGAATCATGAATCATGAATTGACTCATGAATCGTGAATTGAATCATGAATCATGAATCATGAATCATGAATTAAATCATGAATCACAAATTGAATCATGCATCATGAATTGAATCATGAATTATAAATCGAATCATGAATCATGAATCATGAATCATGAATTAAATCATGAATCATGAATCATGAATTGAATCATAAATCATGAATTGAATCATGAATTGAATCATGAATTGAATCATGAATCGAATCGTGAATCATGAAATAAATCATGAATTGAATCATAAATCATGAATTGAATCATGAATTGAATCATGAATCATGAATTGAATTATGAATTGAATCAAGAATTGAATCATGCATTGAATCATGAATCATGAATTGAATCATGAATCATGCATTAAATCATGAATCATGAATTGACTCATGAATCATAAATTGAATCATGAATCATGAATCATGAAATGAATCATGAAATGAATCATGAATCATGAATTAAATCATGAATCACAAATTGAATCATGCATCATGAATTGAATCATGAATTATAAATCGAATCAAGAATCATGAATCATGAATCATGAATCATGAATCATGAATTTAATCATGAATCATGAAATAAATCATAAATTGAATCAAGATTCATGAACCATAAATGTAATCATGAATCATGAATCGAATCATGAATCAAGAATTGAATCATGAATCATGAATCGAATCATGAATCATGAATTGAATAATGAATCATGAATCATGAATCGAATCATGAATTGAATCATGAATCATGAATCATGAATTGAATCATAAAACATGAATCATGAATTTAATCATGAATCATGAATCGAATCATGAATCATGAATTGAATCATAAATCATGAATCATGAATCGAATCATGAATCATGAAATAAATCATAAATTGAATCAAGATTCATGAACCATAAATGTAATCATGAATCATGAATCGAATCATGAATCATGAATTGAATCATAAATCATGAATCATGAATCGAATCATGAATCATGAAATAAATCATAAATTGAATCAAGATTCATGAACCATAAATGTAATCATGAATCATGAATCGAATCATGAATCAAGAATTGAATCATGAATCATGAATCGAATCATGAATCATGAATTGAATAATGAATCATGAATCATGAATTGAATCATAAAACATGAATCATGAATTTAATCATGAATCATATATCGAATTATGAATCATGAATCGAATCATGAATTTAATCATAAATCATAAATCATGAATTGAATCATGAATCATGAATCATGAATTGAATCATAAAACATGAACCATGAATTTAACCATTAATCATATATCGAATTATGAATCATGAATCGAATCATGAATTGAATCATGAATCATGAATCATGAATTGAATCATGAATAATGAATTGAATCATGAATCATTAATCATAAATTGAATCATGAATCATGAATCGAATTATGAATTGAATCATGAATCATGAATCATGAATTGAATTATGAATCATGAATCGAATCATGAATCATGTATTGAATCATGAATTGAATCATGAATCATGAATGATGAATTGAATCATGAATGATGAATTGAATCATGAATCATGAATTGAATCATGAGTCATGAATCATGAATTGAATCATGAATCATGAATCGAATCATGAATTGAATCATGAATCATGAATTGAATCATGAATCATGAATCATAAAATGAATCACGAATCATGAATTGAATCATGAATCATGAATCATGAATTAAATCATGAATCATGAAAAGAATCATGAATTGAATCATGAATTCAAACATGAATCATGAATCGAATCATGAATCATGAATTGAATTATGAATCATGAAATGAATCATGAATTGAATCATGAATTCAAACATGAATCATGAATCGAATCATGAATCATGAATTGAATTATGAATCATGAATTAAATCATGAATCATGAATCATAAATCAAGAATTGAATCATAAATCATTAATTGAATTATAAATCATGAATTAAATCATAAATCATGAATCATAAATCAAGAATTGAATCATGAATCATGAATCGAATCATGAATCATGAAATAAATCATGGATTGAATCATGAATTGAATCATGAATCATGAATTGAATCATGAATCATGAATTGAATCATGAATCATGAATCACATTATGAATCATGAAATAAATCATGAATTGAATCAAGATTCATGAACCATGAATTGAATCATGAAATAAATCATGAATTATGAATTGAATCATAAATCATGAATCATGAATTTAATCATGAATCATGATTCGAATCATGAATCATGAATCATGAATTGAATCATGAATCATGAATCGAATCATGAATCATGAATTGAATCATAAATCATGAATCGAATCATGAATTGAATCATGAATCATGAATTGAATCATGAATCATGAATTGAATCAGGAATCACGAATTGAATCATGCATCATGAATTGAATCATGAATCATAAATCGAATCATGAATCATGAAATGAATCATGAATCATGAATTGAATCATGAATCACGAATTGAATCATGCATCATGAATTGAATCATGAATCATAAATCGAATCATGAATCATGAAATGAATCATGAAATGAATCATGAATCATGAATTGAATCATAAATCCTGAATTGAATCATGAATTGAATTTTGAATCATGAATCATGAATCGAATCATGAATCATGAAATAAATAATGAATTGAACCATGAATTGAATCATGAATCATGAATCATGAATCGAATCATGAATCATGAAATAAATCATGAATTGAATCAAGATTCATGAACCATGAATTGAATCATGAAATAAATAATGAATTGAACCATGAATTGAATCATAAATCATGAATCATAAATTTAATCATGAATCATGAATCGAATCATGAATTAAAAATTGAATCATGAATCATGAATCAAATCATGAATCATGAATCATGAATCGAATCATGAATCATAAATTAAATCATGAATTGAATCATGAATTATGAATCATAAATTGAATCATGAATTGAATCATGAATTAAATCATGAATCATGAAATGAATCATGAATCATGAATTGACTCATGAATCGTGAATTGAATCATGAATCATGAATTGAATCATGAATTAAATCATGAATCACAAATTGAATCATGCATCATGAATTGAATCATGAATTATAAATCGAATCATGAATCATGAATCATGAATCATGAATTGAATCATAAATCATGGATTGAATCATGAATTGAATCATGAATCGAATCATGAATCATGAAATAAATCATGAATTGAATCATAAATCATGAATTGAATCATGAATTGAATCATGAATCATGAATTGAATTATGAATTGAATCAAGAATTGAATCATGCATTGAATCATGAATCATGAATTGAATCATGAATCATGCATTGAATCATGAATCATGAATTGACTCATGAATCATAAATTGAATCATGAATCATGAATCATGAAATGAATCATGAAATGAATCATGAATCATGAATTAAATCATGGATCACAAATTGAATCATGCATCATGAATTGAATCATGAATTATAAATCGAATCATGAATCATGAATCATGAATCATGAATCATGAATTTAATCATGAATCATGAAATTAATCATAAATTGAATCAAGATTCATGAACCATAAATGTAATCATGAATCATAAATCGAATCATGAATCAAGAATTGAATCATGAATCATGAATCGAATCATGAATCATGAATTGAATAATGAATCATGAATCATGAATCGAATCATGAATTGAATCATGAATCATGAATCATGAATTGAATCATAAAACATGAATCATGAATTTAATCATGAATCATGAATCGAATCATGAATCATGAATTGAATCATAAATCATGAATCATGAATCGAATCATGAATCATGAAATAAATCATAAATTGAATCAAGATTCATGAACCATAAATGTAATCATGAATCATGAATCGAATCATGAATCAAGAATTGAATCATGAATCATGAATCGAATCATGCATCATGAATTGAATAATGAATAATGAATCATGAATTGAATCATAAAACATGAATCATGAATTTAATCATGAATCATATATCGAATTATGAATCATGAATCGAATCATGAATTTAATCATAAATCATGAATCATGAATTGAATCATGAATCATGAATCATGAATTGAATCATAAAACATGAATCATGAATTTAATCATGAATCATTTATCGAATTATGAATCATGAATCGAATCATGAATTTAATCATAAATCATGAATCATGAATTGAATCATGAATCATGAATCATGAATTGAATCATAAAACATGAATCATGAATTTAATCATAAATCATGAATCATGAATTGAATCATGAATCATGAATCATGAATTGAATCATGAATAATGAATTGAATCATGAATCATTAATCATGAATTGAATCATGAATCATGAATCGAATTATTAATTGAATCATGAATCATGAATCATGAATTGAATTATGAATCATGAATCGAATCATGAATCATGTATTGAATCATGAATCGAATCATGAATCATGAAATAAATCATGAATTGAATCATAAATCATGAATTGAATCGTGAATTGAATCATGAATCATGAATTGAATTATGAATTGAATCAAGAATTGAATCATGCATTGAATCATGAATCATGAATTGAATCATGAATCATGCATTGAATCATGAATCATGAATTGACTCATGAATCATAAATTGAATCATGAATCATGAATCATGAAATGAATCATGAATCATGAATTAAATCATGAATCACAAATTGAATCATGCATCATGAATTGAATCATTAATTATAAAGCGAATCATGAATCATGAATCATGAATCATGAATCATGAATCATGAATTGAATCATAAATCATGAATCATGAATTTAATCATGAATCATAATTCGAATCATGGATCATGAATTGAATCATGAATCATGAATTGAATCATGAATCATGAATCATGAAATGAATCATGAAATGAATCATGAATCATGAATTAAATCATAAATCACAAATTGAATCATGCATCATGAATTGAATCATGAATTATAAATCGAATCATGAATCATGAATCATGAATCATGAATTAAATCATGAATCATGAATCATGAATTAAATAATAAATCATGAATTGAATCATGAATTGAATCATGAATCATGAATCATGAATTTAATCATGAATCATAATTCGAATCATGGATCATGAATTGAATCATGAATCATGAATTGAATCATGAATCATGAATCATGAAATGAATCATGAAATGAATCATGAATCATGAATTAAATCATAAATCACAAATTGAATCATGCATCATGAATTGAATCATGAATTATAAATCGAATCATGAATCATGAATCATGAATCATGAATTAAATCATGAATCATGAATCATGAATTAAATAATAAATCATGAATTGAATCATGAATTGAATCATAAATCATGAATCATGAATTTAATCATGAATCATAATTCGAATCATGGATCATGAATTGAATCATGAATCATGAATTGAATCATGAATCATGAATCATGAAATGAATCATGAAATGAATCATGAATCATGAATTAAATCATAAATCACAAATTGAATCATGCATCATGAATTGAATCATGAATTATAAATCGAATCATGAATCATGAATCATGAATCATGAATTAAATCATGAATCATGAATCATGAATTAAATAATAAATCATGAATTGAATCATGAATTGAATCATGAATCATGAATTGAATCATGAATCATGAATTGAATCATGAATCATGAATCATGAATTGAATCATGAATTGAATCATGAATTATGAATCATAAATTGAATCATGAATTCAATCATGAATTAAATCATGAATCATGAAATGAATCATGAATTGAATCATGAATCATGAAATGAATCATGAATCATGAATTGAATCATGTATCATGACTTGAATCATGAATCATGAATCATAAATCAAGAATTGAATCATGAATCATAAATTGAATCATGAATCATGAAATGAATTATGAATTGAATCAAGAATTGAATCATGAATTGAAACATAAATCATGAATCGAATCATGATTCATGAATTGAATCATGAATTATGAATTGAATCATGAATCATGAATTGAATCATGAATTGAATCATGAATTATAAATCATAAGTTGAATCATGAATTGAATCATAAATTGAATCATGAATCATGAAATGAATCAAGAATCATGAAATAAATAATGAATTGAACCATGAATTGAATCATGAATCATGAATCATGAATCGAATCATGAATCATGAAATAAATCATGAATTGAATCAAGATTCATGAACCATGAATTGAATCATGAAATAAATCATGAATCATGAATTGAATCATAAATCATGAATCATAAATTGAATCATGAATCATGAATCGAATCATGAATTAAAAATTGAATCATGAATCATGAATCAAATCATGAATCATGAATTGAATCATGAATCATGAATCGAATCATGAATTGAATCATGAATCATGAATCATGAATTGAATCATAAATTATGAATCATGAATTTAATCATGAATCATATTTCGAATCATGAATTGAATCATGAATCATGAATTAAATCATGAATCATGAATCATGAATTGAATCATGAATTGAATCATGAATTATGAATCATAAATTGAATCATGAATTGAATCATGAATTAAATCATGAATCATGAAATGAATCATGAATCATGAATTGACTCATGAATCGTGAATTGAATCATGAATCATGAATCATGAATCATGAATTAAATCATGAATCACAAATTGAATCATGCATCATGAATTGAATCATGAATTATAAATCGAATCATGAATCATGAATCATGAATCATGAATTAAATCATGAATCATGAATCATGAATTGAATCATAAATCATGAATTGAATCATGAATTGAATCATGAATCGAATCGTGAATCATG
>NW_027447596.1:0-28535 GCF_038048845.1 Mixophyes fleayi | reverse complement strand
ATGAATCATGATTCGATTCATGATTCATGATTTATGAATCATGATTCGATTCATGATTAATGATTCATGAATCATGATTCGATTCATGATTCGTGATTCATGAATCATGATTCGATTCATGATTCATGATTCATGAATCATGATTCGATTCATCATTCATGATTTATGAATCATGATTCGATTCATGATTCATGATTTATGAATCATGATTCGATTCATGATTAATGATTCATGAATCATGATTAGATTCATGATTCATGATTCATGAATCATGATTCGATTCATGATTTATGAATCATGAATCATGATTCGATTCATGATTCATGATTTAGGAATCATGATTAGATTCATGAATCATGATTAGATTCATGAATCAAGATTCGATTCATGATTCATGATTTATGAATCATGATTCGATTCATGATTTATGAATCATGAATCATGATTCGATTCATGATTCATGATTTAGGAATCATGATTAGATTCATGATTCATGATTCATGAATCATGATTCATGATTTAGGAATCATGATTCAATTCATGATTCATGATTCATGAATCATGATTCGATTCATGATTCATGATTCATGAATCATGATTCGATTCATGATTTATGAATCATGAATCATGATTCGATTCATGATTCATGATTTAGGAATCATGATTCGATTCATGATTCATGATTCATGAATCATGATTCAATTCATGATTCATGATTCATGAATCATGATTCGATTCATGATTCATGATTCGATTCATGATTCATGATTCATGAATCATGATTCGATTCATGATTCATGATTTAGGAATCATGATCATGATTTAGGAATCATGATTCAATTCATGATTCATGATTCATGAATCATGATTCGATTCATGAATCATGATTTGATTCATGATTCGTGATTCATGAATCATGATTCGATTCATGATTCATGATTTATGAATCATGATTCGATTCATGATTCGATTTATGAATCATGATTCGATTCATGAATCATGATTCGATTCATGATTCATGATTTATGAATCATGATTTGATTCATGAATCATGATTCGATTCATGATTCATGATTCATGAATCATGATTCGATTCATGAATCATGATTCGATTCATGATTCATGATTCATGAATCATGATTCGATTCATGAATCATGATTCGATTCATGATTCATGATTCGATTCATGATTCATGATTTATGAATCATGATTCGATTCATGATTCATGATTTATGAATCATGATTCGATTCATGATTCATGATTCATGATTCATGAATCATGATTCATGATTCATGAATCATGATTTATGAATCATGATTCGATTCATGATTCATGATTCATGAATCATGATTCGATTCATGAATCATGATTCGATTCATGATTCGTGATTCATGAATCATGATTCGATTCATGATTCATGAATCATGATTCGATTCATGAATCATGATTCGATTCATGATTCATGATTTATGAATCATGATTCGATTCATGATTCATGATTCATGAATCATGATTCGATTCATGATTCATGATTTATGAATCATGATTCGATTAATGATTCATGATTCATGAATCATGATTCGGTTCATGATTCATGATTCATGAATCATGATTCGATTCATGATTCATGATTTATGAATCATGATTCGATTCATGATTCATGATTTATGAATCATGATTCGATTCATGATTCGATTCATGAATCATGATTCGATTCATGATTCATGATTTATGAATCATGATTCGATTCATGATTCGATTCATGAATCATGATTCGATTCATGATTCATGATTAATGAATCATGATTCGATTATGATTCATGATTCATGAATCATGATTCGATTCATGATTCGATTCATGAATCATGATTCGATTCATGATTCAATTCATGAATCATGATTCGATTCATGATTCAATTCATGAATCATGATTCGATTCATGATTCGATTCATGAATCATGATTCGATTCATGAATCATGATTCGATTCATGATTCGATTCATGAATCATGATTCGATTCATGATTCATGATTTATGAATCATGATTTGATTTATGAATCATTATTCGATTCATGATTCATGATTTATGAATCATGATTCGATTCATGATTCATGATTTATGAATCATGATTCGATTCATGATTCATGATTTATGAATCATGATTCGAATAATGATTCATGAATCAAATCATGATTCATGATTCATGATTTATGAATCATGATTCGATTCATGATTCATGATTTATGAATCATGATTCGAATAATGATTCATGAATCAAATCATGATTCATGATTCATGATTCATGAATCATGATTCAATTCATGATTCATGATTCATGAATCATGATTCGATTCATGATTCATGATTCGATTCATGATTCATGATTCATGAATCATGATTCGATTCATGATTCATGATTTAGGAATCATGATTCATGATTTAGGAATCATGATTCAATTCATGATTCATGATTCATGAATCATGATTCGATTCATGAATCATGATTTGATTCATGATTCGTGATTCATGAATCATGATTCGATTCATGATTCATGATTTATGAATCATGATTCGATTCATGATTCGATTTATGAATCATGATTCGATTCATGAATCATGATTCGATTCATGATTCATGATTTATGAATCATGATTCGATTCATGAATCATGATTCGATTCATGATTCATGATTCATGAATCATGATTCGATTCATGAATCATGATTCGATTCATGATTCATGATTCATGAATCATGATTCGATTCATGAATCATGATTCGATTCATGATTCATGATTCGATTCATGATTCATGATTTATGAATCATGATTCGATTCATGATTCATGATTCATGATTCATGAATCATGATTCATGATTCATGAATCATGATTTATGAATCATGATTCGATTCATGATTCATGATTCATGAATCATGATTCGATTCATGAATCATGATTCGATTCATGATTCGTGATTCATGAATCATGATTCGATTCATGATTCATGAATCATGATTCGATTCATGAATCATGATTCGATTCATGATTCATGATTTATGAATCATGATTCGATTCATGATTCATGATTCATGAATCATGATTCGATTCATGATTCATGATTTATGAATCATGATTCGATTAATGATTCATGATTCATGAATCATGATTCGGTTCATGATTCATATTTCATGAATCATGATTCGATTCATGATTCATGATTTATGAATCATGATTCGATTCATGATTCAATTCATGAATCATGATTCGATTCATGATTCATGATTAATGAATCATGATTCGATTTATGATTCATGATTCATGAATCATGATTCGATTCATGATTCGATTCATGAATCATGATTCGATTCATGATTCCATTCATGAATCATGATTCGATTCATGATTCAATTCATGAATCATGATTCGATTCATGATTCGATTCATGAATCATGATTCGATTCATGAATCATGATTCGATTCATGATTCGATTCATGAATCATGATTCGATTCATGATTCATGATTTATGAATCATGATTTGATTTATGAATCATTATTCGATTCATGATTCATGATTTATGAATCATGATTCGATTCATGATTCATGATTTATGAATCATGATTCGATTCATGATTCATGATTTATGAATCATGATTCGAATAATGATTCATGAATCAAATCATGATTCATGATTCATGATTTATGAATCATGATTCGATTCATGATTCATGATTTATGAATCATGATTCGAATAATGATTCATGAATCAAATCATGATTCATGATTCATGATTCATGAATCATGATTCAATTCATGATTCATGATTCATGAATCATGATTCGATTCATGATTCATGATTCGATTCATGATTCATGATTCATGAATCATGATTCGATTCATGATTCATGATTTAGGAATCATGATTCATGATTTAGGAATCATGATTCAATTCATGATTCATGATTCATGAATCATGATTCGATTCATGAATCATGATTTGATTCATGATTCGTGATTCATGAATCATGATTCGATTCATGATTCATGATTTATGAATCATGATTCGATTCATGATTCGATTTATGAATCATGATTCGATTCATGAATCATGATTCGATTCATGATTCATGATTTATGAATCATGATTCGATTCATGAATCATGATTCGATTCATGATTCATGATTCATGAATCATGATTCGATTCATGAATCATGATTCGATTCATGATTCATGATTCATGAATCATGATTCGATTCATGAATCATGATTCGATTCATGATTCATGATTCGATTCATGATTCATGATTTATGAATCATGATTCGATTCATGATTCATGATTCATGATTCATGAATCATGATTCATGATTCATGAATCATGATTTATGAATCATGATTCGATTCATGATTCATGATTCATGAATCATGATTCGATTCATGAATCATGATTCGATTCATGATTCGTGATTCATGAATCATGATTCGATTCATGATTCATGAATCATGATTCGATTCATGAATCATGATTCGATTCATGATTCATGATTTATGAATCATGATTCGATTCATGATTCATGATTCATGAATCATGATGATTCATGATTCATGATTTATGAATCATGATTCGATTAATGATTCATGATTCATGAATCATGATTCGGTTCATGATTCATGATTCATGAATCATGATTCGATTCATGATTCATGATTTATGAATCATGATTCGATTCATGATTCATGATTTATGAATCATGATTCGATTCATGATTCATGATTCATGAATCATGATTCGATTCATGATTCATGATTTATGAATCATGATTCGATTCATGATTCGATTCATGAATCATGATTCGATTCATGATTCATGATTAATGAATCATGATTCGATTTATGATTCATGATTCATGAATCATGATTCGATTCATGATTCGATTCATGAATCATGATTCGATTCATGATTCAATTCATGAATCATGATTCGATTCATGATTCAATTCATGAATCATGATTCGATTCATGATTCGATTCATGAATCATGATTCGATTCATGAATCATGATTCGATTCATGATTCGATTCATGAATCATGATTCGATTCATGATTCATGATTTATGAATCATGATTTGATTTATGAATCATGATTTATGAATCATGATTCGAATAATGATTCATGAATCAAATCATGATTCATGATTCGTGATTCATGAATCATGATTCGATTCATGATTCATGATTTATGAATCATGATTCGAATAATGATTCATGAATCAAATCATGATTCATGATTCGTGATTCATGAATCATGATTCGATTCATGATTCGTGATTCATGAATCATGATTCGATTCATGATTCATGATTCATGAATCATGATTCGATTCATGATTCGATTCATGAATCATGATTCGATTCATATTCATGATTTATGAATCATGATTCGATTCATGATTCGATTCATGAATCATGATTCGATTCATGATTCATGATTTATGAATCATGATTCGATTTCATGATTCGATTCATGAATCATGATTCGATTCATGAATCATGATTCGATTCATGATTCGATTCATGAATCATGATTCGATTTCATGAATCATGATTCGATTCATGAATCATGATTCATGAATCATGATTCGATTATGAATCATGATTCGATTCATGATTCATGATTTATGAATCATGATTCGATTCATGATTCATGATTTATGAATCATGATTCGATTCATGATTCATGATTTATGAATCATGATTCGATTCATGATTCATGATTTATGAATCATGATACGATTCATGATTCATGATTTATGAATCATGATTCGATTCATGATTCATGATTTATGAATCATGATTCGATTCATGATTCATGATTTATGAATCATGATTTGATTCATGATTCATGATTTATGAATCATGATTCGATTCATGATTCATGATTTATGAATCATGATTCGATCATGAATCATGATTCGATTCATGATTCATGATTTATGAATCATGATTCGATTCATGAATCATGATTCGATTCATGATTCATGATTCGATTCATGAATCATGATTCGATTCATGATTCATGATTCATGAATCATGATTCGATTCATGATTCATGATTCATGAATCATGATTCGATTCATGATTCATGATTTATGAATCATGATTCGATTCATGATTCATGAATCATGATTCTATTCATGATTCATGAATCATGATTCAATTCATGATTCATGATTTAGGAATCATGATTCGATTCATGATTCATGATTCATCAATCATGATTCGATTCATGATTCATGATTTATGAATCATGATTCGATTCATGATTCATGATTCATGAATCATGATTCGATTCATGATTCATGATTTATGAATCATGATTCGATTCATGAATTCATGATTCATGAATCATGATTCGATTCATGATTCATGATTCATGAATCATGATTCAATTCATGAATCATGATTCGATTCATGATTCAATTCATGAATCATGATTCGATTCATGATTCGTGATTCATGAATCATGATTCGATTCATGATTCATGATTCATGAATCATGAATCATGAATCGAATCATGATTCGATTCATGAATCATGATTCGATTCATGAATCATGATTCGATTCATGATTCATGATTTATGAATCATGATTCGATTCATGATTCATGATTTATGAATCATGATTCGATTCATGATTCATGATTTATGAATCATGATTCGATTCATGATTCATGATTTATGAATCATGATTCGATTCATGATTCATGATTTATGAATCATGATTCGATTCATGATTCATGAATCATGATTCGATTCATGATTCATGATTTATGAATCATGATTCGATTCATGATTCATGATTCATGAATCATGATTCGATTCATGAATCATGATTCGATTCATGATTCGTGATTCATGAATCATGATTCGATTCATGATTCATGATTCGATTCATGAATCATGATTCGAATCATGATTCGATTCATGAATCATGATTCGATTCATGATTCATGATTTATGAATCATGATTCGGTTCATGATTCATGATTCATGAATCATGATTCGATTAATGATTCATGATTTATGAATCATAATTCGATTCATGATTCATGATTCATGAATCATGATTCGATTCATGATTCATGATTAATGAATCATAATTCGATTCATGATTCATGATTTATGAATCATGATTCGATTCATGATTCGACTCATGAATCATGATTCGATTCATGATTCGACTCATGAATCATGATTCGATTCATGAATCATGATTCGATTCATGATTCATGATTCATGAATCATGATTCGATTCATGATTCATGATTCATGAATCATGATTCGATTCATGATTCATGAATCATGATTCGATTCATGATTCATGATTAATGAATCATGATTCGATTCATGATTCATGATTCATGAATCATGAATCGATTCATGATTCATGATTCATGAATCATGATTCGATTCATGATTCATGATTCATGAATCATGATTCGATTCATGATTCATGATTCATGAATCATGATTCGATTCATGATTCATGAATCATGATTCGATTCATGAATCATGATTCGATTTATGATTCGATTCATGAATCATGATTCGATTCATGATTCGTGATTCATGAATCATGATTCGATTCATGATTCATGATTCATGAATCATGATTCGATTCATCATTCATGATTTATGAATCATGATTCGATTCATGATTCATGATTTATGAATCATGATTCGATTCATGATTCATGATTCATGAATCATGATTAGATTCATGATTCATGATTCATGAATCATGATTCGATTCATGATTCATGATTCATGAATCATGATTAGATTCATGAATCAAGATTCGATTCATGATTCATGATTTATGAATCATGATTCGATTCATGATTTATGAATCATGAATCATGATTCGATTCATGATTCATGATTTAGGAATCATGATTCGATTCATGATTCATGATTCATGAATCATGATTCGATTCATGATTCATGATTTAGGAATCATGATTCATGATTTAGGAATCATGATTCAATTCATGATTCATGATTCATGAATCATGATTCGATTCATGATTCATGATTCATGAATCATGATTCGATTCATGATTTATGAATCATGAATCATGATTCGATTCATGATTCATGATTTAGGAATCATGATTCGATTCATGATTCATGATTCATGAATCATGATTCAATTCATGATTCATGATTCATGAATCATGATTCGATTCATGATTCATGATTCGATTCATGATTCATGATTCATGAATCATGATTCGATTCATGATTCATGATTTAGGAATCATGATTCATGATTTAGGAATCATGATTCAATTCATGATTCATGATTCATGAATCATGATTCGATTCATGAATCATGATTTGATTCATGATTCGTGATTCATGAATCATGATTCGATTCATGATTCATGATTTATGAATCATGATTCGATTCATGATTCGATTTATGAATCATGATTCGATTCATGAATCATGATTCGATTCATGATTCATGATTTATGAATCATGATTCGATTCATGAATCATGATTCGATTCATGATTCATGATTCATGAATCATGATTCGATTCATGAATCATGATTCGATTCATGATTCATGATTCATGAATCATGATTCGATTCATGAATCATGATTCGATTCATGATTCATGATTCGATTCATGATTCATGATTTATGAATCATGATTCGATTCATGATTCATGATTCATTATTCATGAATCATGATTCATGATTCATGAATCATGATTTATGAATCATGATTCGATTCATGATTCATGATTCATGAATCATGATTCGATTCATGAATCATGATTCGATTCATGATTCGTGATTCATGAATCATGATTCGATTCATGATTCGTGATTCATGAATCATGATTCGATTCATGATTCGATTCATGAATCATGATTCGATTCATGATTCATGATTTATGAATCATGATTCGATTCATGATTCGATTCATGAATCATGATTCGATTCATGATTCATGATTTATGAATCATGATTCGATTCATGATTCGATTCATGAATCATGATTCGATTCATGAATCATGATTCGATTCATGATTCGATTCATGAATCATGATTCGATTCATGAATCATGATTCGATTCATGAATCATGATTCATGAATCATGATTCGATTCATGAATCATGATTCGATTCATCATTCATGATTTATGAATCATGATTCGATTCATGATTCATGATTTATGAATCATGATTCGATTCATGATTCATGATTTATGAATCATGATTCGATTCATGATTCATGATTTATGAATCATGATTCGATTCATGATTCATGATTTATGAATCATGATTCGATTCATGATTCATGATTTATGAATCATGATTTGATTCATGATTCATGATTTATGAATCATGATTCGATTCATGATTCATGATTTATGAATCATGATTCGATTCATGAATCATGATTCGATTCATGATTCATGATTTATGAATCATGATTCGATTCATGAATCATGATTCGATTCATGAATCATGATTCGATTCATGAATCATGATTCGATTCATGATTCATGATTCATGAATCATGATTCGATTCATGATTCATGATTCATGAATCATGATTCGATTCATGATTCATGATTTATGAATCATGATTCGATGCATGATTCATGAATCATGATTCTATTCATGATTCATGAATCATGATTCAATTCATGATTCATGATTTAGGAATCATGATTCGATTCATGATTCATGATTCATGAATCATGATTCGATTCATGATTCATGATTTATGAATCATGATTCGATTCATGATTCATGATTCATGAATCATGATTCGATTCATGATTCATGATTTATGAATCATGATTCGATTCATGATTCATGATTCATGAATCATGATTCGATTCATGATTCATGATTCATGAATCATGATTCAATTCATGAATCATGATTCGATTCATGATTCAATTCATGAATCATGATTCGATTCATGATTCGTGATTCATGAATCATGATTCGATTCATGATTCATGATTCATGAATCATGAATCATGAATCGAATCATGATTCGATTCATGAATCATGATTCGATTCATGAATCATGATTCGATTCATGATTCATGATTTATGAATCATGATTCGATTCATGATTCATGATTTATGAATCATGATTCGATTCATGATTCATGATTTATGAATCATGATTCGATTCATGATTCATGATTTATGAATCATGATTCGATTCATGATTCATGATTTATGAATCATGATTCGATTCATGATTCATGAATCATGATTCGATTCATGATTCATGATTTATGAATCATGATTCGATTCATGATTCATGATTCATGAATCATGATTCGATTCATGAATCATGATTCGATTCATGATTCGTGATTCATGAATCATGATTCGATTCATGATTCATGATTCGATTCATGAATCATGATTCGAATCATGATTCGATTCATGAATCATGATTCGATTCATGATTCATGATTTATGAATCATGATTCGGTTCATGATTCATGATTCATGAATCATGATTCGATTAATGATTCATGATTTATGAATCATAATTCGATTCATGATTCATGATTCATGAATCATGATTCGATTCATGATTCATGATTAATGAATCATAATTCGATTCATGATTCATGATTTATGAATCATGATTCGATTCATGATTCGACTCATGAATCATGATTCGATTCATGATTCGACTCATGAATCTATGATTCGATTCATGAATCATGATTCGATTCATGATTCATGATTCATGAATCATGATTCGATTCATGATTCATGATTCATGAATCATGATTCGATTCATGATTCATGAATCATGATTCGATTCATGATTCATGATTAATGAATCATGATTCGATTCATGATTCATGATTCATGAATCATGAATCGATTCATGATTCATGATTCATGAATCATGATTCGATTCATGATTCATGATTCATGAATCATGATTCGATTCATGATTCATGATTCATGAATCATGATTCGATTCATGATTCATGAATCATGATTCGATTCATGAATCATGATTCGATTTATGATTCGATTCATGAATCATGATTCGATTCATGATTCGTGATTCATGAATCATGATTCGATTCATGATTCATGATTCATGAATCATGATTCGATTCATCATTCATGATTTATGAATCATGATTCGATTCATGATTCATGATTCATGAATCATGATTCGATTCATGATTCATGATTCATGAATCATGATTAGATTCATGATTCATGATTCATGAATCATGATTCGATTCATGATTCATGATTCATGAATCATGATTAGATTCATGAATCAAGATTCGATTCATGATTCATGATTTATGAATCATGATTCGATTCATGATTTATGAATCATGAATCATGATTCGATTCATGATTCATGATTTAGGAATCATGATTCGATTCATGATTCATGATTCATGAATCATGATTCGATTCATGATTCATGATTTAGGAATCATGATTCATGATTTAGGAATCATGATTCAATTCATGATTCATGATTCATGAATCATGATTCGATTCATGATTCATGATTCATGAATCATGATTCGATTCATGATTTATGAATCATGAATCATGATTCGATTCATGATTCATGATTTAGGAATCATGATTCGATTCATGATTCATGATTCATGAATCATGATTCAATTCATGATTCATGATTCATGAATCATGATTCGATTCATGATTCATGATTCGATTCATGATTCATGATTCATGAATCATGATTCGATTCATGATTCATGATTTAGGAATCATGATTCATGATTTAGGAATCATGATTCAATTCATGATTCATGATTCATGAATCATGATTCGATTCATGAATCATGATTTGATTCATGATTCGTGATTCATGAATCATGATTCGATTCATGATTCATGATTTATGAATCATGATTCGATTCATGATTCGATTTATGAATCATGATTCGATTCATGAATCATGATTCGATTCATGATTCATGATTTATGAATCATGATTCGATTCATGAATCATGATTCGATTCATGATTCATGATTCATGAATCATGATTCGATTCATGAATCATGATTCGATTCATGATTCATGATTCATGAATCATGATTCGATTCATGAATCATGATTCGATTCATGATTCATGATTCGATTCATGATTCATGATTTATGAATCATGATTCGATTCATGATTCATGATTCATTATTCATGAATCATGATTCATGATTCATGAATCATGATTTATGAATCATGATTCGATTCATGATTCATGATTCATGAATCATGATTCGATTCATGAATCATGATTCGATTCATGATTCGTGATTCATGAATCATGATTCGATTCATGATTCATGAATCATGATTCGATTCATGAATCATGATTCGATTCATGATTCATGATTTATGAATCATGATTCGATTCATGATTCATGATTCATGAATCATGATTCGATTCATGATTCATGATTTATGAATCATGATTCGATTAATGATTCATGATTCATGAATCATGATTCGGTTCATGATTCATGATTCATGAATCATGATTCGATTCATGATTCATGATTTATGAATCATGATTCGATTCATGATTCATGATTTATGAATCATGATTCGATTCATGATTCGATTCATGAATCATGATTCGATTCATGATTCATGATTTATGAATCATGATTCGATTCATGATTCGATTCATGAATCATGATTCGATTCATGATTCATGATTAATGAATCATGATTCGATTTATGATTCATGATTCATGAATCATGATTCGATTCATGATTCGATTCATGAATCATGATTCGATTCATGATTCAATTCATGAATCATGATTCGATTCATGATTCAATTCATGAATCATGATTCGATTCATGATTCGATTCATGAATCATGATTCGATTCATGAATCATGATTCGATTCATGATTCGATTCATGAATCATGATTCGATTCATGATTCATGATTTATGAATCATGATTTGATTTATGAATCATTATTCGATTCATGATTCATGATTTATGAATCATGATTCGATTCATGATTCATGATTTATGAATCATGATTCGATTCATGATTCATGATTTATGAATCATGATTCAAATAATGATTCATGAATCAAATCATGATTCATGATTCATGATTTATGAATCATGATTCGATTCATGATTCATGATTTATGAATCATGATTCGAATAATGATTCATGAATCAAATCATGATTCATGATTCATGATTCATGAATCATGATTCGATTCATGATTCGTGATTCATGAATCATGATTCGATTCATGATTCGTGATTCATGAATCATGATTCGATTCATGATTCATGATTCATGAATCATGATTCGATTCATGATTCGATTCATGAATCATGATTCGATTCATGATTCATGATTTATGAATCATGATTCGATTCATGATTCGATTCATGAATCATGATTCGATTCATGATTCATGATTTATGAATCATGATTCGATTCATGATTCGATTCATGAATCATGATTCGATTCATGAATCATGATTCGATTCATGATTCGATTCATGAATCATGATTCGATTCATGAATCATGATTCGATTCATGAATCATGATTCATGAATCATGATTCGATTCATGAATCATGATTCGATTCATCATTCATGATTTATGAATCATGATTCGATTCATGATTCATGATTTATGAATCATGATTCGATTCATGATTCATGATTTATGAATCATGATTCGATTCATGATTCATGATTTATGAATCATGATTCGATTCATGAATCATGATTCAGGAATCATGATTCGATTCATGATTCATGATTCATGAATCATGATTCGATTCATGAATCATGATTCGATTCATGATTCGTGATTCATTATTCATGATTCGATTCATGATTCATGAATCATGATTCGATTCATGATTCATGATTCATGAATCATGATTCGATTCATGAATCATGATTCGATTCATGATTCGTGATTCATTATTCATGATTCGATTCATGATTCATGAATCATGATTCGATTCATGATTCATAATTCATGAATCATGATTCGATTCATGATTCATGATTTATGAATCATGATTCGATTCATGATTCATGATTCATGAATCATGATTCGATTCATGATTCATGATTTATGAATCATGATTCGATTCATGATTCATGATTCATGAATCATGATTCGATTCATGATTCATGATTCATGAATCATGATTCAATTCATGAATCATGATTCGATTCATGATTCGTGATTCATGAATCATGATTCGATTCATGATTCATGATTCATGAATCATGAATCATGAATCGAATCATGATTCGATTCATGAATCATGATTCGATTCATGAATCATGATTCGATTCATGAATCATGATTCGATTCATGATTCATGATTTATGAATCATGATTCGATTCATGATTCATGATTCATGAATCATGATTCGATTCATGATTCGATTCATGAATCATGATTCGATTCATGATTCATGATTTATGAATCATGATTCGATTCATGATTCGATTCATGAATCATGATTCGATTCATGATTCATGATTTATGAATCATGATTCGATTCATGATTCGATTCATGAATCATGATTCGATTCATGAATCATGATTCGATTCATGATTCGATTCATGAATCATGATTCGATTCATGAATCATGATTCGATTCATGAATCATGATTCATGAATCATGATTCGATTCATGAATCATGATTCATGAATCATGATTCGATTCATGAATCATGATTCGATTCATCATTCATGATTTATGAATCATGATTCGATTCATGATTCATGATTTATGAATCATGATTCGATTCATGATTCATGATTTATGAATCATGATTCGATTCATGATTCATGATTTATGAATCATGATTTGATTCATGATTCATGATTTATGAATCATGATTCGATTCATGATTCATGATTTATGAATCATGATTTGATTCATGATTCATGATTTATGAATCATGATTCGATTCATGAATCATGATTCGATTCATGATTCATGATTTATGAATCATGATTCGATTCATGAATCATGATTCGATTCATGATTCATGATTCGATTCATGAATCATGATTCGATTCATGATTCATGATTCATGAATCATGATTCGATTCATGATTCATGATTCATGAATCATGATTCGATTCATGATTCATGATTTATGAATCATGATTCGATTCATGATTCATGAATCATAATTCTATTCATGATTCATGATTCATGAATCATGATTCAATTCATGATTCATGATTTAGGAATCATGATTTGATTCATGATTCATGATTCATGAATCATGATTCGATTCATGATTCATGATTTATGAATCATGATTCGATTCATGATTCATGATTCATGAATCATGATTCGATTCATGATTCATGATTTATGAATCATGATTCGATTCATGATTCATGATTTATGAATCATGATTCGATTCATGATTCATGATTCATGAATCATGAATCATGAATCGAATCATGATTCGATTCATGAATCATGATTCGATTCATGAATCATGATTCGATTCATGATTCATGATTTATGAATCATGATTCGATTCATGATTCATGATTTATGAATCATGATTCGATTCATGATTCATGATTTATGAATCATGATTCGATTCATGATTCATGATTTATGAATCATGATTCGATTCATGATTCATGATTTATGAATCATGATTCGATTCATGATTCATGATTCATGAATCATGAATCATGAATCGAATCATGATTCGATTCATGAATCATGATTCGATTCATGAATCATGATTCGATTCATGATTCATGATTTATGAATCATGATTCGATTCATGATTCATGATTTATGAATCATGATTCGATTCATGATTCATGATTTATGAATCATGATTCGATTCATGATTCATGATTTATGAATCATGATTCGATTCATGATTCATGATTTATGAATCATGATTCGATTCATGATTCATGATTTATGAATCATGATTCGATTCATGATTCATGAATCATGATTCGATTCATGATTCATGATTTATGAATCATGATTCGATTCATGATTCATGATTCATGAATCATGATTCGATTCATGAATCATGATTCGATTCATGATTCGTGATTCATGAATCATGATTCGATTCATGATTCATGATTCGATTCATGAATCATGATTCGATTCATGATTCATGATTTATGAATCATGATTCGGTTCATGATTCATGATTCATGAATCATGATTCGATTAATGATTCATGATTTATGAATCATAATTCGATTCATGATTCATGATTCATGAATCATGATTCGATTCATGATTCATGATTCATGAATCATGATTCGATTCATGATTCATGATTAATGAATCATAATTCGATTCATGATTCATGATTTATGAATCATGATTCGATTCATGATTCGACTCATGAATCATGATTCGATTCATGATTCGACTCATGAATCATGATTCGATTCATGAATCATGATTCGATTCATGATTCATGATTCATGAATCATGATTCGATTCATGATTCATGATTCATGAATCATGATTCGATTCATGATTCATGAATCATGATTCGATTCATGATTCATGATTAATGAATCATGATTCGATTCATGATTCATGATTCATGAATCATGAATCGATTCATGATTCATGATTCATGAATCATGATTCGATTCATGATTCATGATTCATGAATCATGATTCGATTCATGATTCATGATTCATGAATCATGATTCGATTCATGATTCATGAATCATGATTCGATTCATGAATCATGATTCGATTTATGATTCGATTCATGAATCATGATTCGATTCATGATTCGTGATTCATGAATCATGATTCGATTCATGATTCATGATTCATGAATCATGATTCGATTCATCATTCATGATTTATGAATCATGATTCGATTCATGATTCATGATTTATGAATCATGATTCGATTCATGATTCATGATTCATGAATCATGATTAGATTCATGATTCATGATTCATGAATCATGATTCGATTCATGATTCATGATTCATGAATCATGATTAGATTCATGAATCAAGATTCGATTCATGATTCATGATTTATGAATCATGATTCGATTCATGATTTATGAATCATGAATCATGATTCGATTCATGATTCATGATTTAGGAATCATGATTCGATTCATGATTCATGATTCATGAATCATGATTCGATTCATGATTCATGATTTAGGAATCATGATTCATGATTTAGGAATCATGATTCAATTCATGATTCATGATTCATGAATCATGATTCGATTCATGATTCATGATTCATGAATCATGATTCGATTCATGATTTATGAATCATGAATCATGATTCGATTCATGATTCATGATTTAGGAATCATGATTCGATTCATGATTCATGATTCATGAATCATGATTCAATTCATGATTCATGATTCATGAATCATGATTCGATTCATGATTCATGATTCGATTCATGATTCATGATTCATGAATCATGATTCGATTCATGATTCATGATTTAGGAATCATGATTCATGATTTAGGAATCATGATTCAATTCATGATTCATGATTCATGAATCATGATTCGATTCATGAATCATGATTTGATTCATGATTCGTGATTCATGAATCATGATTCGATTCATGATTCATGATTTATGAATCATGATTCGATTCATGATTCGATTTATGAATCATGATTCGATTCATGAATCATGATTCGATTCATGATTCATGATTTATGAATCATGATTCGATTCATGAATCATGATTCGATTCATGATTCATGATTCATGAATCATGATTCGATTCATGAATCATGATTCGATTCATGATTCGATTCATGAATCATTATTCGATTCATGATTCATGATTCGATTCATGATTCATGATTTATGAATCATGATTCGATTCATGATTCATGATTCATGAATCATGATTCATGATTCATGAATCATGATTTATGAATCATGATTCGATTCATGATTCATGATTCATGAATCATGATTCGATTCATGATTCGTGATTCATGAATCATGATTCGATTCATGATTCATGAATCATGATTCGATTCATGAATCATGATTCGATTCATGATTCATGATTTATGAATCATGATTCGATTCATGATTCATGATTCATGAATCATGATTCGATTCATGATTCATGATTTATGAATCATGATTCGATTAATGATTCATGATTCATGAATCATGATTCGGTTCATGATTCATGATTCATGAATCATGATTCGATTCATGATTCATGATTTATGAATCATGATTCGATTCATGATTCATGATTTATGAATCATGATTCGATTCATGATTCGATTCATGAATCATGATTCGATTCATGATTCATGATTTATGAATCATGATTCGATTCATGATTCGATTCATGAATCATGATTCGATTCATGATTCATGATTTATGAATCATGATTCGATTCATGATTCATGATTCATGAATCATGATTCGATTCATGATTCATGATTCATGAATCATGATTCGATTCATGATTCGTGATTCATGAATCATGATTCGATTCATGATTCATGATTTATGAATCATGATTCGATTCATGATTCATGATTTATGAATCATGATTCGATTCATGATTCGATTCATGAATCATGATTCGATTCATGATTCATGATTTATGAATCATGATTCGATTCATGATTTATGAATCATGATTCGATTCATGATTTATGAATCATGATTCCATTCATGATTCGATTCATGAATCATGATTCGATTCATGAATCATGATTCGATTCATGAATCATGATTCGATTCATGAATCATGATTCGATTCATGATTCATGATTCATGAATCATGATTCGATTCATGATTCATGATTTATGAATCATGATTCGATTTATGATTCATGATTTATGAATCATGATTCGATTCATGATTCGATTCATGAATCATGATTCGATTCATGATTCATGATTTATGAATCATGATTCGATTCATGATTCGATTCATGAATCATGATTCGATTCATGATTCATGATTTATGAATCATGATTCGATTCATGATTCATGATTCATGAATCATGATTCGATTCATTATTCGTGATTCATGAATCATGATTCATGAATCATGAATCATGAATCGAATCATGATTCGATTCATGATTCGATTCATGAATCATGATTCGATTCATGATTCATGATTTATGAATCATGATTCGATTCATGATTTATGAATCATGATTCCATTCATGATTCGATTCATGAATCATGATTCGATTCATGAATCATGATTCGATTCATGATTCATGATTCATGAATCATGATTCGATTCATGATTCATGATTCATGAATCATGATTCGATTCATGAATCATGATTCCATTCATGAATCATGATTCCATTCATGATTCATGATTTATGAATCATGATTCGATTCATGATTCATGATTTATGAATCATGATTCGATTCATGAATCATGATTCGATTCATGATTCATGATTTATGAATCATGATTCGATTCATGATTCATGATTCATGAATCATGATTCGATTCATGATTCATGATTCGATTCATGATTCATGATTTATGAATCATGATTCGATTCATGATTCATGATTCATGATTTAATTCATGATTCATGATTCAATTCATAATTCATTTAATGATTCATGATTTATGATTCAATTCATGATTTATGATTCGATTCATGATTCATGATTCATGAATCATGATTAGATTCATGATTCATGATTCATGAATCATGATTCGATTCATGATTCATGATTCATGAATCATGATTAGATTCATGAATCAAGATTCGATTCATGATTCATGATTTATGAATCATGATTCGATTCATGATTTATGAATCATGAATCATGATTCGATTCATGATTCATGATTTAGGAATCATGATTCGATTCATGATTCATGATTCATGAATCATGATTCGATTCATGATTCATGATTTAGGAATCATGATTCATGATTTAGGAATCATGATTCAATTCATGATTCATGATTCATGAATCATGATTCGATTCATGATTCATGATTCATGAATCATGATTCGATTCATGATTATGAATCATGAATCATGATTCGATTCATGATTCATGATTTAGGAATCATGATTCGATTCATGATTCATGATTCATGAATCATGATTCAATTCATGATTCATGATTCATGAATCATGATTCGATTCATGATTCATGATTCGATTCATGATTCATGAATCATGATTCGATTCATGATTCATGATTTAGGAATCATGATTCATGATTTAGGAATCATGATTCAATTCATGATTCATGATTCATGAATCATGATTCGATTCATGAATCATGATTTGATTCATGATTCGTGATTCATGAATCATGATTCGATTCATGATTCGATTTATGAATCATGATTTGATTCATGATTCGTGATTCATGAATCATGATTCGATTCATGATTCATGATTTATGAATCATGATTCGATTCATGAATCATGATTCGATTCATGATTCATGATTCATGAATCATGATTCGATTCATGAATCATGATTCGATTCATGATTCATGATTCATGAATCATGATTCGATTCATGAATCATGATTCGATTCATGATTCATGATTCGATTCATGATTCATGATTTATGAATCATGATTCGATTCATGATTCATGATTCATGATTCATGAATCATGATTCATGATTCATGAATCATGATTTATGAATCATGATTCGATTTATGATTCATGATTCATGAATCATGATTCGATTCATGATTCATGATTCATGAATCATGATTCGATTCATGAATCATGATTCGATTCATGATTCGTGATTCATGAATCATGATTCGATTCATGATTCATGAATCATGATTCGATTCATGAATCATGATTCGATTCATGATTCATGATTTATGAATCATGATTCGATTCATGATTCATGATTCATGAATCATGATTCGATTCATGATTCATGATTTATGAATCATGATTCGATTAATGATTCATGATTCATGAATCATGATTCGGTTCATGATTCATGATTCATGAATCATGATTCGATTTATGATTCATGATTTATGAATCATGATTCGATTCATGATTCATGATTTATGAATCATGATTCGATTCATGATTCGATTCATGAATCATGATTCGATTCATGATTCATGATTTATGAATCATGATTCGATTCATGATTCGATTCATGAATCATGATTCGATTCATGATTCATGATTTATGAATCATGATTCGATTCATGATTCGATTCATGAACCATGATTCGATTCATGATTCATGATTTATGAATCATGATTCGATTCATGATTCATGATTCATGAATCATGATTCGATTCATGATTCGTGATTCATGAATCATGATTCGATTCATGATTCATGATTTATGAATCATGATTCGATTCATGATTCGATTCATGAATCATGATTCGATTCATGATTCATGATTTATGAATCATGATTCGATTCATGATTTATGAATCATGATTCGATTCATGATTTATGAATCATGATTCCATTCATGATTCGATTCATGAATCATGATTCGATTCATGAATCATGATTCGATTCATGATTCATGATTCATGAATCATGATTCAATTCATGAATCATGATTCGATTCATGAATCATGATTCGATTCATGATTCATGATTTATGAATCATGATTCGATTCATGAATCATGATTCGATTCATGATTCATGATTTATGAATCATGATTCGATTCATGAATCATGATTCGATTCATGATTCGTGATTCATGATTCATGAATCATGATTTATGAATCATGATTCGATTCATGATTCATGATTTATGAATCATGATTCGATTAATGATTCATGATTCATGAATCATGATTCCGTTCATGATTCATGATTCATGAATCATGATTCGATTCATGATTCATGATTTATGAATCATGATTCGATTCATGATTCATGATTTATGAATCATGATTCGATTCATGATTCGATTCATGAATCATGATTCGATTCATGATTCATGATTTATGAATCATGATTCGATTCATGATTCGATTCATGAATCATGATTCGATTCATGATTCATGATTTATGAATCATGATTCGATTCATGATTCATGATTCATGAATCATGATTCGATTCATGATTCATGATTTATGAATCATGATTCGATTCATGAATCATGATTCGATTCATGATTCGTGATTCATGATTCATGAATCATGATTTATGAATCATGATTCGATTCATGATTCATGATTTATGAATCATGATTCGATTAATGATTCATGATTCATGAATCATGATTCGGTTCATGATTCATGATTCATGAATCATGATTCGATTCATGATTCATGATTTATGAATCATGATTCGATTCATGATTCATGATTTATGAATCATGATTCGATTCATGATTCGATTCATGAATCATGATTCGATTCATGATTCATGATTTATGAATCATGATTCGATTCATGATTCGATTCATGAATCATGATTCGATTCATGATTCATGATTTATGAATCATGATTCGATTCATGATTCATGATTCATGAATCATGATTCGATTCATGATTCGTGATTCATGAATCATGATTCGATTCATGATTCATGATTTATGAATCATGATTCGATTCATGATTCGATTCATGAATCATGATTCGATTCATGATTCATGATTTATGAATCATGATTCGATTCATGATTTATGAATCATGATTCCATTCATGATTCGATTCATGAATCATGATTCGATTCATGAATCATGATTCGATTCATGATTCATGATTCATGAATCATGATTTGATTCATGAATCATGATTCGATTCATGAATCATGATTCGATTCATGATTCATGATTTATGAATCATGATTCGATTCATGAATCATGATTCGATTCATGATTCATGATTTATGAATCATGATTCGATTCATGATTCATGATTCATGAATCATGATTCGATTCATGATTCATGATTCGATTCATGATTCATGATTTATGAATCATGATTCGATTCATGATTCATGATTCATGAATCATGATTCGATTCATGATTCATGAATCATGAATCATGATTCGATTCATGATTCATGAATCATGATTCGATTCATGATTCATGATTCATGAATCATGATTCGATTCATGATTCATGATTTATGAATCATGATTCGATTCATGATTCATGATTCATGAATCATGATTCGATTCATGATTCATGATTTATGAATCATGATTCGATTCATGATTCATGATTTATGAATCATGATTCATTAAATGATTCATGATTTATGATTCAAATCATGATTCGTGATTCACGAATCATGATTCGATTCATGAATCATGATTCGATTCATGAATCATGATTTATGAATCATGATTCGATTCATGAATCGTGATTCACGAATCATGATTCGATTCATGAATCATGATTCGATTCATGATTCATGATTCATGAATCATGATTCGATTCATGATTCATGAATCATGAATCATGATTCGATTCATGATTCATGATTTAATTCATGATTCATTTAATGATTCATGATTTATGATTCATGAATCATGATTCGATTCATGAATGATGATTCGATTCATGATTCATGATTCATGAATCATGATTCGATTCATGATTCATGATTCATGAATGATGATTCGATTCATGATTCATGAATTATGAATCATGATTCGATTCATGATTCATGATTTAATTCATGATTCATTTAATGATTCATGATTTATGATTCATGAATCATGATTCGATTCATGAATGATGATTCGATTCATGATTCATGATTCATGAATCATGATTCGATTCATGATTCATGATTCATGAATGATGATTCGATTCATGATTCATGATTCGATTCATGAATCATGATTCATTAATCATGATTTGATTCATGATTCATGATTCGATTCATGAATCATGATTCATTAATCATGATTTGATTCATGATTTGTGATTCATGAATCATGATTCGATTCATGAATCATGATTCATGAATCATGATTCATGATTCGATTCATGATTAATGATTCATGATTCATGATTCGATTTATGAATCATGATTCGATTCATGAATCATGATTCATGAATGATGATTCGATTCATGATTCATGATTCATGATTCATGAATGATGATTCGATTCATGATTCGATTCATGAATCATGATTCATTAATCACGATTTGATTCATGATTTGTGATTCATGAATTATGATTCGATTCATGAATCATGATTCGATTCATGAATCATGATTCGATTCATGATTCATGATTTATGAATCATGATTCGATTCATGAATCATGATTCGATTCATGATTCATGATTCGATTCATGAATCATGATTCGATTCATGATTCATGATTCATGAATCATGATTCAATTCATGATTCATGATTTATGAATCATGATTCGATTCATGATTCATGATTTATGAATCATGATTCGATTCATGATTCATGAATCATGATTCGATTCATGATTCATGATTTAGGAATCATGATTCGATTCATAATTCATGATTCATGAATCATGATTCGATTCATGATTCATGATTTATGAATCATGATTCGATTCATGATTCATGATTCATAAATCATGATTCGATTCATGATTCATGATTTAGGAATCATGATTCGATTCATGATTCATGATTCATGAATCATGATTCGATTCATGATTCATGATTCATAAATCATGATTCGATTCATGATTCATGATTCATGAATCATGATTCGATTCATGAATCATGATTCGATTCATGATTCGTGATTCATTATTCATGATTCGATTCATGATTCATGAATCATGATTCGATTCATGATTCATGATTCATGAATCATGATTCGATTCATGATTCATGATTCATGAATCATGATTCAATTCATGAATCATGATTATATTCATGATTCAATTCATGAATCATGATTCGATTCATGATTCGTGATTCATGAATCATGATTCGATTCATGATTCGTGATTCATGAATCATGATTCGATTCATGATTCATGATTCATGAATCATGATTCGATTCATGAATCATGATTTGATTCATGATTCGTGATTCATGAATCATGATTCGATTCATGATTCGATTTATGAATCATGATTCGATTCATGAATCATGATTCGATTCATGAATCATGATTCATGATTCATGATTCATGATTTATGAATCATGATTCGATTCATGAATCATGATTCGGATTCATGATTCAATTGATTCATGAATCATGATTCGATTCATGAATCATGATTCGATTCATGATTCATGATTCATGAATCATGATTCGATTCATGAATCATGATTCATGATTCATGAAATCATGATTCGATTCAATGATTCATGATTTATGAATCATGATTCGATTCATGATTCATGATTCATGATTCATGAATCATGATTCTGATTCATGAATCATGATTTATGAATCATGATTCGATTCATGATTCATGATTCGATCATGATTCATGATCATGAATCATGATTCGATTCATGATTCATGAATCATGATTCGATCTGAATCATGATTCGATTCATGATCATGATTCATGAATCATGATTCGATTCATGATTCATGATTATGAATCATGATTCGATTATGATTCATGATTCATGAATCATGATTCGATTCATGATTCATGATTATGAATCATGATTCGATTAATGATTCATGATTCATGAAATCATGATTCGATCATGATTCATGATTCATGAATCATGATTCGATTCATGATTCATGATTCATGAATCATGATTCAGATTCATGATTCATGATTCATGAATCATGATTCGATCATGAATCATGATTCATTATGATCATCATGAATCATGATTCGATTCATGATTCTGATTCATGAATCATGATTCGATTCATGATTCATGATTCATGAATTCATGATTCGATTCATGATTCATGATTCATGAATCATGATCGATTCATGATTCATGATTTATGAATCATGATTCGATTCATGATTCATGATTCGAATCATGATTCATGATTATGAATCATGATTCGATTCATGATTCATTGATTCATGAATCATGATTCGATTCATGATTCAGATTCATGAATCATGATTCGATTCATGATTCATGATTCATGAATCATGAATCATGATTCGATTCATGATTCATGATTCATGAATCATGATTCGATTCATGATTCATGATTATGAATCATGATTCGATTCATGATTCGATTCATGAATCATGATTCGATTCATGATTCATGATTTATGAATCATGATTCGATTCATGATTCATGATTCATGAACATGATTCGATTCATGATTCTTGATTTATGAATCATGATTCGATTCATGATTCATGATTCATGAATCATGATTCGATTCATGATTCATGATTTATGAATCATGATTCGATTCATGAACGATCATCATGATTCATGATTTATGAATCATGATTCGATTCATGATTCATGATTAGAATCATGATTCGATTCATGATTCATGATTCATGAATCATGATTCGATTCATGATTCGATTCATGAATCATAATTCGATTCATGAATCATGATCGATTCATGAATCATGATTCGATTCATGATTCATGATTTATGAATCATGATCTCGATTCATTGAATCATGATTCGATTCATGATTCATGATTACGAATCATGATCATCATGATTCGATTCATGATTCATGATTTATGAATCATGATTCGATTCATGATTCATGATTTCATGAATCATGATTCGATTCATGATTCATGATTTCTGAATCATGATTCGATTCATGATTCATGATTCGATTCATGATTCATGATTCATGAATCATGATTCATGATTCATGATTCATGAATCATGATTCGATTCATGATTCTGATTAGATTCATGATTCGATTCATGATTCATGATTCATGAATCATGATTCGATTCATGATTCATGATTTATGAATCATGATTCGATTCATGAATATGATTCAATTCATGATTCATGATTTATGAATCATGATTCGATTCATGATTCATGATTATGAATCATGACGATTCATGATTCTGATTCATGATTCATGATTCTTGAATCATGATTCGATTCATGATTCGATTCATGAATCATGATTCGATTCATGATTCATGTCGATTCATGAATCATGATTCGATTCATGATTCATGATTCATGAATCATGACTCGATTCATGAATCATGATTCGATTCATGATTCATGATTTATGAATCATGATTCGATTCATGAATCATGATTCAATGATTCATGATTTATGAATCATGATTCGATTCATGATTCATGATTTATGAATCATGATTCGATTCATGATTCATGATTCATGAATCATGATTCGATTCATGATTCGATTCATGAATCATGATTCGATTCATGATCATGATTCGATTCATGATTCATGATTCATGAATCATGATTCCGATTCATGATTCATGATCGATTCATGAATCATGATTCATGAATCATGATTCATGATTATGAATCATGATTCGATTCATGATTCAGATTCATGAATCATGATTCGATTCATGATTCATGATTCATGAATCATGATTCGATTCATGATTCATGATTCTATGAATCATGATTTCGATTCATGATTCATGATTCATGAATCATGATTCGTTCATGATTCATGAATCATGATCATGATTCGATTCATGATCATGATTCATGATGATTCGATTCATGAATCATGATTCGATTCATGATTCATGATTCATGAATCATGATTCGATTCATGATTCATGATTCATGATTCATGAATCATGATTCGATTCATGATTCTGATTCATGAATCATGATTCGATTCATGATTCATGATTCTATGAATCATGATTCGATTCATGATTCATGATTCATGAATCATGATTCGATTCATGATTCATGATTCATATGAATCATGATTCGATTCATGATTCATGATTCATGAATCATGATTGATGATCATGATCGATTCATGAATCATGATTCGATTCATGATTCATGATTTATGAATCATGATTCGATTCATGATTCTGATTCATGAATCATGATTCGATTCATGATTCATGATTTATGAATCATGATTCGATCATGATTCATGATTCATGAATCATGATTCAGATTCATGATTCATGATTCATGAATCATGATTCGATTCATGAATCATGATTCGATTCATGATTCTGATTCATGAATCATGATTCGATTCATGATTCATGATTCATGAATCATGATTCGATTCATGATTCATGAATCATGATAGATCATGAATCTGATTCGATTCATGATTCATGATTTATGAATCATGATTCGATTCATGATTCATGATTCATGAATCATGATTCGATTCATGATTCATGATTTAATGAATCATGATTCGATTAATGATGTCATGATTCATGAATCATGATTCGGTTCATGATTCATGATTCATGAATCATGATTCGATTCATGATTCATGATTCATAAATCATGATTTCGATTCATGATTTCATA